>NW_025335568.1:15062450-15178779 GCF_004798865.1 Varanus komodoensis
TCTTCTTCTTCTTCTTCTTCTTCTTCTTCTTCTTCTTCTTCTTCTTCTTCTTCTTCTTCTTCTTCTTCTTCTTTTTTGCATCAGCCATAGGCCTGATTCCTTTCTTATTTGCAGGAGACAGTATGCATTATGGTATCCATTTTTGTAAAGTATGTCTTCAACTGTGTACTTTCTCCATTAGGCCAAAGTATAAAAATGCATAGTTTTGAGAAACGCACATTTTTGGAGTCTGCATTTTTCCGAAGTGAAGTTTTTGTTGATGGGAGTGCAAACTCATTAACTGAGTGAGATTCATGTCCAGGGCAAATTCAAGCTAAAATGAACCAAAACAAAACTCCCAAAGAGCCCAAAGCAAGGGATTGATCCTGTGTTCTCTGGGCTTCACCTGGGCCTAGAGGAAAAGAGATCCTTGCATTCCCAGATCTGAGATCAGAAACAAAGCCCCAACCTTAAAGCAGGGAATCTACACTCTGTTCTTCTTGCAGTTGGTGATAGAGCAAGATGCATACTGGCCACCTTTCCACGGTTGGGAATTTGGTCTTGGAGAGGGGCAAATGGGCCATTCTAGTTGCTGTGTTCCTATGCTTATTTACTTAGGAATCAATCTCACTGAACTTAGTGGGTTTTATTGCTGAATTAGCACACATAGCATTGGGCAGCTAAAGTATATTTAAATGGGGCTTATGTGTATTGGGATGTGGGGGAGGTTGAAAGCAAGCCAGTTCACCAGACTTCCTCATAAGTGTGTGAGGTGCACAGGGTATTCCTAAATCAGAGCAAGGAGACTTAAGCTGCAAGCTTTAGATCCTATGTAGAAGATGCATGAAGACTGGGGGTGAATTTCATGCATCTGTTATTAGAAACATAGAAACAACGTGAGTCTGAAGGGACTTATGGGCCATCTAGTCTGACCTCTGGTTCCAGCCAGCTCTGCTGATGACGTGCATGAAATTATTAATTTTAAAATTAAGTATTAGATTATTTTTTAAAGTGTACAACCTGGAGGTGGGAGCAGTCAGAATTGAAAGTGTGCCACATGGAAGCAGTTTACATTTTAAGAAGCAGCTCATTGAGAACCAATGTTGAGTGGTGGTTGTACAATGTTGGATTGGCGACCTTGGAGATCTAGGGTCTGGTCCCCACTCAGTCATGAAGCTCCCTTTATGACGTTGGAGCAGGCACTCTCTCTCAGCCTAGTCTACTTCACAGGATTGTTGTTGTGAGGATAAAATGGAGGAAGACTACATAAGCCACTTTGGGCAACTTGCAAAAGGAAAAAAAAGATGGGTTATAAATGCAATAGAATATTGATGATGGTGACGATGATGATAGCATAATGTTCTGCATGCTTAGATAGAAAAATTCATGTTTTTCTCACCTAAACATGTGCAAGATTGTGCTCTAAGAAGGCGTTCTAAACTGTGGATATGGTGGCTCAGCCATGGGCATGTCACACAGAGCCCCTCTTGCTTGCTTCCCTGGTACTCCACTGCATTGGCCAGGAATTGCTGTATCTATTACAAAGGCCGCTGGTGGTATCTGGGAGACAATTTTGTACGGCTGATATGAACAAATCAGATTAGATTAGTGGTAAGTAAAGCTTTGAAAAGGAGTGTTTCTTGGTGGCAAGAAATGGCAGTGATGCTTCCAAAATCCATTAAAAGAACACAGTTAGCCTTACTGTCACACTGATAATGGGTTTGGGCAAATCAGTATATTTGTGATGCATATCACTTTTGGTCTGTTCCATCCTGTTTCTGCATTAATCTGTATTGCTTCTTTCTTTAAAAAAAGTCCTTGAAAAGTTTTGCATTCTAATATGTTCTTAAATACTTATTTCTATCTTTATAAAATATAAAAAATATAGTTATTAAAGCTAGCACATACATTTTCCAACATATTTTTCTCTCAAAATGAACCATTTAAAACTTATATTTTCTTTCAACTGCTGGAAATAATGCCATGAAGTGTGGAGAAGTGTGATGTCTGTAAAGGAATTTGCAAAGATAGAATTCCTCCAGCATTTCTAGCTCACAGAAATGCTATTCTCTTATCTACCTATATTGTCACATGAAAACAAGCCTATGCACTTGTGATCTGACAACTGTTGGAAGATACCCAATGGAGAAATATTTCCCCTTGACATTAAAATCTGAGTAAAATTACCATCGATATGGCAATATTTTATGAATATCAGAATGCGACATGAGCTGTCAGTACTTTACAGCCAGGGCACTTTGGAGTTAACTATTGGGAATTGTTCTCTGTGCCAGATTGTGTGTGAGCTCAGCATAATTTTGCAGTAGAATTTCAAACCAGAATCCTCCTGGGGCCTTGTCTTTCCAATACTTCTGCCAGGTGAGCAAGAGCAAAGTTTGCCTTTAGCTAAAACACTGGAGGATTCTGTGCTTGGGCAGCTCTGAAAGTTACTTTGCACATCTCATTGTAATCACCGGAAGATCATTGTAAAGGAGGATGCTCATTTAGGCTTTTAAACAATGATAACAGAGAATTATGGACCTTTGAAAATGCAGGATATCCGAGCCGCAGTTGCTAAACTCTGTACTGTGGCATGGATCCTTCTAGTGTCTAGTGTCCCAGTTTAAAATGAGGTTAGGAAGCACCCCCACACATATTGGCTGTGTGAACTTCTGGATCACCCCTACCTCTCTTAGTCCCTTCTCTTTTTTAGAAGACATAGAAAAAATTGCATCGACCACAGAAAAAAGGTATTGGGTATCGTGGGGTTACCCTTCACCAAATTTTGCTGAAGAAAAGCTCAGTTGTAGGTGTTACCTGCCAGTAGTTAGGGTGTCCAGCTTTACACATTACTAGAGGATGAATCACATCAGCAAAAATGAGGGCAGAAGAGGATCAGGATTTGCATAACATTTGCAAATGCTAATGTTTACTTATGCATACACATTTAGGAAGAAGTGTTCTAATTTAAATAGAAGTACAATATATCTCACCATAGTGGGGAAGAATGTGACCAGGTGATCTTTGTGACTACTCAGACTGCAGTTGCTCAATGGACAATTTATTGTGGTTCTTTATTTTTAAAATAGATGTAGACTAGATGCTATTCCTTGCTATAAAATCATCTCTGTCTTCTGGTGGCCCTATACATGAAAGAACTTCAAAATATCCTATCCATGACAACTCAGCTCAGCTCTTGTAAATTCATCCATTTCATGTTTGTTCTTCCTTTTCTCCTGCCTTCCACTTTTCCTAGCATGATTGTCTTCTCCTGACAGTTTTGTCTTTTTATGATGTGCCCAAAGTACAATGGATTCTGTTTTGTCTTGCTTGCTTCCAAGGAAAGTTCTGGCTTGATTTGATCTAGTGCCTACTTGTATGCCTTTTTGTCAGTCCAGGGCATTCACAAAGCCATCTTTCAGCACCATTTTTAACACATAAGTTTTGTTTATGCCAGAGACTCCATGGACAGCTCTGGATTGAGGAGCACTCCCAAACTGTACACCCTATCCTTTAGGGGGAGTGCAACCCCGTGCAGGACAGGGTTAAAATCACTTACCCAGAAAGCTGAGCCCACCAACAGCACCTCTGTCTCATCTGGATCAAGCCTCAATTTATTGGCTCTTATCCATAAAATGGAACCCTGCAGAACTCCATGGCAGAGCTGCCATGATACAGAGCCACAATCTTCCAGCATCACCTTCTGGAACTGGCCAGACAGATAGAAGTGGAACCATCGCAGAGCAGTGCCTCCAACTCCCAACCTGACCAGCCTATCCAGAAGGATATCATGGTCGATGGTATTGAAAGCTGCTGCGAGGTCCAGGGGAACCAACAGGGATGTACTCCCCCTGTTCCTCTCCCTGCACAGGTCATCATACAGGGCGACCAAGGCAGATTCAGTGCCATAGCTGGGTCTGAAGCCAGAGTGAAATGGGTCTAGATGGTCAGTTTCCTCCAAGAGCACTTGGAGTTGTCCTGCCACCACCCGCTCGAGTACCTTGCCCAAAAAACCATCCAGCTTTCCCACCTATCCATAGTGTTTGGAAATACAGTAGTGCGGAAGAAATTGGCCTTGGTCTCCAGTGAAACTTCCTTATAGTGGTGATTTTTTTCCAGTTCCTTCCTTGCTGTCCACTTAATTTTTTTCATTGCTGACATTAAAGACAGCTCTTCATATGGTCTCCCTAACTACAAAATTAATAATTGGGAAAACATTTCCACCTTGTTAGCTTGTGGTTTTAGTACTTATCAGGCACTTTGTTTGGCAGGTATGTTCAGTTCTTTGTTTCATGATTTGAGATCAGTTGTTAGCTACGGGGGAGAAAATAAAACATACAAGACTGCAGAGAACAAATAAGTGGGCTTATTTCTATCCGAACCTACTGTCTCCTTGCCACTACCTCCTTCCCTGTGCAATCTCTCTTCTAAGTAAGTCTTTTATTGTGGCATTTATTCTGAAACCTTCTGTACTCTTGATTTTGCAAGTGTGACACAGAGAACATATGCACATAGGTGAGTTAAATGCACATGCATGCACCAGATTTATTTATTACTATATTTATATTCTGCTTATTTTTCCTCCAGTGATAACATCTTTCTCCATGTTATCCTCACAATAACCCAGTGGAGCAGGTTTGGCTCAAAGTCAGTGACTGGCCCAAAGTCACATGATGAACTTCACCACCCAGTGGGGACTAGAACCAACAACTCCAAGTCCCAGCGCAAACTTTGTAATTGCTACACCACATTTGCACGAAGTACTGATTCCTCAGGAACTGACCTCAGAAGTTTTTAGATGTGAATTAGTACACCAAAGACTTCTTAAAGTTCAAGGATCTGAATCAGTGAAAACCCTCCAAGGAAATCCAGACCTCAATAGCCACTTAGGAAATTAGATGCATTTTTGATGAATGCCAGAGGGATCGAAAGAGTGAGTGGTGGAGGAGTTGGGGATGTAGTAAAAATAGTTATTAAACCAATTACCCTCCTCTCCTAAAAGTTTTATCATATGGGAGTTGAATTCAGTAGCAATCCCATTAAGCTAGGTGGAAGGCACATGCTCCACAGAATTCAGTAATGGCCTATATCCTGATGTTCAGCTGCTGACTTTTAAAAAAAAGAAACAATGAGAAAGCAGAGTACCTTATAAAGGATGAAATAGCCTAAGCTTGCAGTTTAATTACTAAGTCTCTAGGGATTCAATTGGACTTACTTCTGAGTAGACATGCTTAGGACTGCTTTGCTGAAATCATCCGTTGAGACACATAAATCATATCTTTAGATTTATGTGCTCAGAGAAGAAACAACAACTCCAAACATATCCATGATACATTACTAAGATGTTATTTTACAGGTGTTTTTCAAGAGAAAAAGAGGTAAATGCAGTAGAACTCTGTAGGCCAGTTTGCACACCCAACACAAATGGCTGGACTTCCTTTCATTTCTGGGTCCTAGAAAGGTAACAAATGTTCCAGTTATGAACAATCCATACATACTTACAAATATATGGACTCTGATAAACCATATATGAATACCTGTAACAAAAAAAAAAATGAATATTTGCGAGGGAGCTAGGCAATGCATTTGATGACACAGCATCAGTGGCTGTGTAGTTCCCTCAAGAGAGTTAGGGAAACCCATTTCCTTAGACCAAATGTTTCCACCTGCTCCAACAAGCTCCTCAACACCTCAGACAGCACCTCTTCACATAAACCTTGTGTTCCATGAGGAACTGGAAGCTCAATAAATGCTCAGCCAGCCCTGCCCCCGTATACAGAGCCATTGAGACTAATTCACCATGGATTAAAGTTTTGAATGTAACAAGGAGGCACTGGGTTATGTTGTCCTAGCAGCCCATTTTCAGAGCACTTCAGAAGATAAGGGACTGGTAAGTCACTTGCAAGGATCCAAGTTATTTTATTTGGGCTTAGATTAAAATTAAAGATGGACAGACAATGAAGTTCAAACATACAGGCATAAGAGACAAGTTAAAACATTTTCTTCAGTACTGTATACCTCATGCATGCAGATTCTCTCTCTTCATTACATTATTATTACTGTATTGTTATCATTATTACAATGCTGTAAGATGTTTTAGTGAATATGGAAGTGTTTCTTAAGCATTTTATATGTGTAGAAAGGTAAAATAAATACATACACTAGGACAAACATTTGCCTTACTCATGTGATCCGACTTACATTTGTTCATAATCCAGACACTACCCATATAAGGTAATAGAAATGTTGGCTATTGCAGACTCCTGTGAAAGGGCTGATAAAGCCCTGCTGAAGCCCTTCCTTAAGCGATACTCACTGCTTATTGAATGGCCATTTAGCACTTCATGGTGCAATCCAAAATGAGTGGAAATGTTCATTTCCAGAATGAGGCAAACTGGTGAAGGTCACATAAGGTGTTGGTAATGACCTATAAAGCCCTAAACGGCTTGGGTCCTGGTTACCTGAAGGAGCGCTTACATCCATATTTGTCCAGTCGCCCCCTGAGATCGGCGGGAGAGGCCCTTCTCTGGGAGCCCTCCGTGAGAGAAATTAGGAGGGTGGCTACTCGGAGAAGGGCTTTCTCAGCGGTGGCGCCTAAGTTATGGAATGCGCTCCCCAGAGAGGTCCGCCTGGCGCCGTCGTTATTTGCTTTTCGGCGCCAGGCAAAGACCTTTTTATTTAAGCAACATTTTAAATGCTAATACAACTGAATTTTATCTGGCCAGGGCGGCTTATTTTATAATGTGTGTTTTAAATTATGATCATTTTATATGGATATTTTAACTTATTGTTTTATCTAGTGTAAGCCGCCCCGAGGCTTCGGCGAATGGGGTGGCATAAAAATGTTTTAATAAATAAATAGAATAAATAAGTGAAATGCTAAATTTCCATTTCCCAAGCAGTTAGAGGTGTTTGCTGAAGGGAATTAGTGGGAATTCCTTGGAAATTTGCAAACCAAAGTTGGGCAGGGCGTATTTAACCTTTGTAGGAGCAGAAAGCTCAGGGGATGATTTGGAGCATGAAAAAAGTGAGCAGGCAAAGGGGTGCCGTTCCTTCACAACTGCAAATTATCCCTCTGCTATACAAAAAACCACTCAAAAGAGTTTGGGGGTTCAGTGCTGCCAGTATCCTGATGATATCCAACTCTGTCTTTCGTTTTCATCTAAATTCAAGGTGATTGATCAAGATCCAGATCTGTGTTTAGTGTTGATAATTAACTGGATAAGGGTAAACATATTAAAGCTTAATTCAGACAAGAGTAATACATTCCTACTCAACCAAAAGACAGATAAAGGAGTAGGATTCAACTTGGCTTTGATGGGTTACAATATGCTTGAAATTTTAAGTCTGTGAGTATACTTTAGCTTAAACCCTGAACCTGGATGCCCAAGTTTTAGTGGTGGCACAAATGAGGGAGGGCAACTTCTGGCAGCTTTCAGTAGTTCAGTAATGCTGCATTCAGATTGTGGACCAGAGCTGGTCATACGGAATATGTTACAACTGGGAGAAAATGGCCACTAGTTCATCATCAGCATCATTCAGTGTGTTGGTGGTGACCTACAGCACTTTGCTTGACTTGGGAGCAGGCTATTTAGAAGGCCACATTCTCTCTTATGAGCCCACATGGGTTTAAAAATCAGTGGGGCAGGCCCTTCTCTCTGCCACTCATTGGAGGCACATTTGGTGGCAATTCCAGGCTCTAAACTCCCTGCTCAGGGAAGCCAAGCTAACTCCATCTTTGCTGAATTTCTCTGGCAAGCAAATACTTCAGACATTTATTTATTGTGATTGATGTGTTTTAATTGAATTGAACTGATTTGCTTTGATGCTTAAATTATAATTTGGAACCTCCTGTTAGCCACTGGGAGCAGTACTTTGTAGTTAAGAGGTGGGATTTTTTATAAATAAACAGCAAATAGAGTTGTGTCCTTTATCAGGGTTACACACCACTGCTTTAATGAGATGTTCCCTGTGGTAGGGATAAGCGACCTCTTTTTGGCTGAGGACCAAATTTGGATGAGCTCCTGGAGGCATCATTCCACTGGTGTACAAGACAAAAGCCAAACTAGGCTTAGTCAAAGGCCAACAGGATGGAACCTGGAGATTTTTAAAAATCCCAAAATTTGTAGCTTAAAGGAGCAATCTCGTGGATATTTAGGCCAGAGAAAGGTTAAACACTCTCACCATGCCCCAGCCATCATCAAGTCATTTCACCCTTTTCAAATGGGCAGGCAGACACTAAAACTGAGAGACCAGTAAACAATTGAGGATGTAGGGAACATGGTAGGGCCAAGAGAAGAGAGTATCGCCAGCTGAGGGTCTCCTGAGGACTGGATTTGCCCTGAGGGTTCTCAGTACCTCTTTACCAGTTTGTTTCCAACTGTAGCTTATTTCAAATTGAACAGTTACTATGGGAATGATTTCAGTAAGTCTCCCCAGTTACTTGTAACAAAAATTAATATAGAATAACAATGAAAGATATTTGAAGAATGTGCCACATTTTCAATGCATTCTGAGAAGATGGTGGGGAGTTTTTTCTCAATATGATAACCTTTGCTGCAATTGCTTTTTGGCTCTGCTTTATGCTTAAAATATTTCTTCCTACCAGAGGTATTTGCTAAGCTGCTTCATATTGGGGTGAGTGTGTATATTTGGATTTTTTAAAAAGGAAAATGGAACCAATGAGATGTCAGATGGCACACAGCAATATGAGTTGACAAAGACAGGCAGTTTTTATCATCAAGCAACTATGTGAACACCACTGGTCTGATTCAGCTTCAGAAATCTGTGCACAAAAGCAAACTTCAGCGTGCAAGTCATGTACCGAGTATGGAACCTTGGGGTGTGCATTTGATGTCCTGTTTGATTTATATTGGACCCAGAAGCTCCTAAACATATTGTATGTCTGTGCTGCATTGCTTTCTTTCCAGCATTTGCATGCACGTCCCTATCCATAGCCTCGTTCTTCATTTATTTCATTTTATATTGCACAGTAGCCAAGCTCATCTAACAAATGTTTAAACACACACACACACACAAAATAAAAGAATGAAAAGAACAAAGCCATAATAGCAATAGCAGTTGCTGGTAAGTTAATTAACTTTGAATAAATGCCCTTTAAAAGTGAAAGTCGGGTTACTATCAATGCAATCCCATGAATGTTAGTTCAAAAGTAAGTTCCAGTGCGTTCAAGTGATGGCTGTGCAGAAGACTGCAGTCTGCACCTGGAAAGTCTTGTGCTGTTTTGCACACTATTTGAATCCAATTGCCAGGACCAGGGCCTGGCCTACCCTGCAAGTGTCTGCAGAACCAGGAACACCTGAGGGGCAGTTATGCCCTGCAGCTGGGCCCTGGAAACAAGCTGGAAGGCTGCTCTGCATGGCTGCTCCTTGCCCCAGCAATGCAAGTTGTGCCTGTCCCTCTGGCTGGGGCCCTCGGCATCGCCATGCTGTGCTATTGCCTTGCACCTGTTTGCAACGGCTTGTCCCAATTTGCTCCCGCCTTGCTCCTTTTTGATCCTGCGTGCTGCAGTCTGCTCCTGCCCACTCCTGTGTGTTCCTGCTTGCTCCAGCTGTCCTGCTCTGCTCTGGCTACTCCTTGCCTTGTCCCAGTCAGTCCCTGCCATGCTCCAGCCCACTCTTGTCTGGTCCTGTGGTCTCCCTCCTCCACTTCGACCACCTGTACGCACCTGTTTCCTTGGCATTGGACCACTGGACTGTTTCTGGACTATGCACTCTCCCTCTTGTACTATAGCAGACTGCCTGCTGCCTAGTTTCTGATCACAGGCCGTTGGGCACACTGCCAGCCTCTTGGCCTACTAAGCTATACAGCCCAGTCTTACACCAGCATCCCGTCCTGGCATTTTGCCACCACTGTCAGCTGCCTAGTCCTCTCACCAGTTAGCATTTCAGGACACAATTTAGAGGTTTATGTTCGTCCAGTGAAGCATGGGAGGGATGATGGAGGTGACCTTTACCTTCCTACCCCTCCCTTTATGCATTTTTGAGGGACAGCCGTTTTCACTGTCTAAGGGCAACACTTCAAAGGGCAGGTAAGGAAGCTGGAGAGGATAAATCATCTTCCAACTTCCCAAGTTTCTCTCCATTCCTGTCCCCTGAAATACCCTCTTCTACCCATCTTTGACATAACTTTCATGACATTGGATCAGGACCTCCAATAAACAGCACCAAAATCAGTGCAGTCTCCCTCACATCTGGAAATCCAAAATACCCTATGGCCCCTCAGACTCGCATTTGTCATCTTATTTGACTCTGACTATATGGTACTTTAATGTAGCTAAATGTTTGAATAGATTTTGCTTAGGTTATAAGCATATCAAATGTCAATTTAGTTGGAAAGGTGGGGTACAAGTCAATAAATAAACAAATTGGCAGTAGATTATGAGGGGTGGAGTATTTAGATAGGCAGATAAAATAGATAGAGATGAATTTAATGTATGCTATTGCTTTGAAATATTGTTACCTACCTTATGTTTTGGGGAAGAAATTGAGTTAAAAATATAAGAACATAAAACAGCAGCAAAAAGTGCAATTTAGCATGCTAGCTAAGTTGATTTTTACATTGTAATGTTACTTTTAAGAGCAATGGCCATATACATTTAGGCTACTGTGCTATCCCATTCTCCAGTGAGCCGCATCAAGCTCAGTAGAATTTACTTTTGAGTAGACATGTATAGGAATGGCGCAATAATGGATGCCTAGAGATTCTGAATACGAATTGCACAACAGTCCAAACCATGTTTCCAAATGATTCCATTTTCATTCCTTAAAGAATTCTCTCATTATTTTTTTTTCCACAGGTGTCTTTCTTTTAGTCTTATATTCGATTAAATGGAATTGTTCCTGGTTAGAAAATTAGCCAAGGGAACACATGTTCCATCTCAAGCTCTTCTAATTAACAAAGTGAGAAATTCTTGGAGTTTTAGACTCCTTTTGTAGGTAGGTGATACACTAGCAAAGTGTGTAATAAGGTTTAACCCACACCTTCTCATATCTCATCAGTACTGAAGCCATATGTATTGCATTATTTCTGCCTTTCCTGATTCTAGAGCATGGCAAGACACACATGACACAGGATGTGGGGAAAAATGCATACTTCACACAATTGTCAGCTATATAATGAGATACAGATTTACAAGTGTGGATGTGCCGTTAACAGCACACACCTGAGCCGCATTAACTGGTTCAGACCAAAAGGGAAATTATATCCTATATAAATGTGCATCAGAAACATAGCTGGTTGATGAATCCTTCCCTAGGTCATCAGAGTTAGTCCAAAATGCATAAAAAAATTATGCACATCCAGAATTATAAAGTACCTAATTAAGCAAACCCAAAGTGGGGAATTGATGGCTTCAGCCCAATCTGTCACCCTAGTTTCGTGGCAATGAGCAGAATCCCAAGGGAGGTTGTTCCTCCACTAATTTCTCCTCCTTCATTTTTGTTGCACAAACCACCCTCCCTCCCAATTGCACAGTGGCAATGGTATTGTTCACGGGACAACCCGAAATGAGTGGGGAAGCTTGGTTTGAGCATAAGCAGATCCGTGCAGTTCACATACGGAGCTGTGCCGACCTGCCTCCTTACACAAGAGAGCATTCAGACTTCCTTTAGGAAGTGCAGAAGCACTTTGCTTGAGCAGTGGGTGCTTTTGGAAGAGAATGGGCGGGATCCCCCATTTACTGAAGGAAATTAGTAGGATAGAGGGGAATTGATGGCACTGTGAGTGCACTTTTGGATTCCTCCCTATGGTTTGGCCATGCGATTTTTAAAGCTACCTGAGTAGTCCCACTGAAGTCTGGGCTTTCCTTCTGAGTAGCCAGATGTCAGATTCTGCTGTGAGGCTGGAATCCTATGCCCATGTACCTGGGGGCAGGCCTTGTGGAACACAGTGAGTACGTGTGCAAAGGATAGCACAGCAAAAAATATAGCCAGTGCAGATGCAAACAAATTTAAAAAAAAATCTTAGGAAGGGATTCTGACTTGGGACCAGTAATGGGCAAACAGACTTCAACTTAATTTTTTATTTCCTTTTAAAGTAGGATTTTTATCTATGGAATGCCCTTTAATTGGAGATCTCATTTTGTTTATAAGAGTTTACGCAGCCATAATATCAAACTGCAGCTTGGGACCCATTGATTATAATTATGCAATTCATTCAATCGTGGGTTGCCATGTTACGTGCTTCTTCCTGATTAAGTTGTTTTCATATGGGCTTCTTATGGAATATTTATCCACTGTAACCTGCTGGTATGTGGTGGAGAGAGGATTGTACTGCCAAGTGACATCATTGTATTTCATTCTGGAAGAAAAGGGTTAAATCAGCCAAGTCAGTTTATGTACAGAAATCGTACACTGACCATGCGGACGATGTGTGGTCTGAAATCCACAGCTGTTTTCAAAATTAATAGCCAGCAGACCTATTGCAAAGGATGTGCTTCTTCCAACAAGCTGTTTGATTATGAAATGCAGCAGCGTCTGACTTGTGACTGGTTTCTGTTGGGCTTGCGGTGTTCCAAGATGTCCCCCAACTGTCTTCCCTTGATGGTGGCAGGAGAGACTAAAGTCAGTGTCGTGAGCCAAGATTTCCTCCCTCTGCATGTTCAAGGCAATAGACCGTTTTTGTAAAAACTCTTTACTCACCAAAGGATACCCCACAAATACAGCCCTCACAGAATGTATCCCTGTGGGGTTTGTTGAACCCGAGGTAAACAACTGCTCTAGGAATCCTCCTTTGAGGATCATCCTTTCTAAAGAGCCCATTTCGAAGCAATTCCATTCTTTTTTTAATTTTTAAAAATACTTTATTCTTTTTTAATTTAATATACAACAAAAATTTTACATCTAAAATAGAAACAAAATTAAACATACAATTAAAATAATGTTCCATCACCACCAGGAGCATACATGTTACAATCAGGAAAAAATATCTCTCTCCTTCAACCATTTCAAGACGCTAACATTCCCCCTATTCCAAAACTGTAATTATTTTTTTCAAAGGCTCCAATCCTTTCCCCTTTTTAAAGACTTGCCCAATAAATATGCCCCCAATTTTTCTTGTCCTTTTCTCACTTTAATCTCACATGTTAATTTGTTATTAATAACTATATTCCAAACTTTATACCAGTCTGACAATTGGTAATCATATTTCACTTTCCAGTTCTTAGCTATAATTATAATCTTTCTGCAGTTATTAAATTTGTTAATTTTTTATTATTCCAGCTCATTGTTTTTATCAAATACTGAGAGTAATGCAATTCCAGGTCATATAACAATATTTAAACTTAGTATTTTATGAAGCTCTTTAAAAACTTCTTTCCAAAATTTCATTATATATTCACATTTCCAGCAAGCCGTCTCTATACTTCTATCATACACCTGTCTTCTGCTTGGTTGTTCCTCTTTTCCCAATGACACTTCATAGGGTCAAGAGTCGTACCTGGTTTGTCTGACTCTGAGAGCATCTCTCCCATGCCCCACCTGCAACCTGTGCATCTGGGCTATTCTCAGCGCTGTCTGAGTGTTTGTGGGAAGTGGTCTTGAGATAAGCGGAGCTTCTATCATTTCAGCATCTTGAACCCCACGTTCTGAGCTCCCTCATCCTCCACCCCTTGGTCCTCTGTCTTGGAATCCAGATTGGCATGACAAGAGAGTGTTCTCCAAGAACAATTGCCAGAACCTTCGTGAGGACTTGTGCTATGTATTGTAGCAGTATCTAGAGCATCACTACCCATGGTGGGAGAAGTTCCCTTGCTTCCTAGAGAGCACACGCATTATTCATCTGCAACAGACTTCGCAGCCTAACGAAATTTTACTAGGCATTCCACCAGGCAGTGAAAGAAGTGATGAGAGAAGGAACTGTGCAAGGGCTAGTGGTAAGGAAATTCTAAACTCCCTCAGCATCTGATAATAGGAGTACGATGGGGCATTAGTTTCAAATGGTTTGAGATTCTACTGAGTGAATTTGGGAAAGGTGACTCACCTGTATTTCCTGGAAATCAGAACTCCCTTCCTCTGCATGTTCTGCACTCTGTTGCAAGGTGATCATAAGGTTTACTGCTTATGACATCGGCTGGACATACCTGAAAGAAAGATGGTGGCAAGGATTCTGCCCTCTTGACCATTCTAGGCAGAATAATTACCTATGATTTTCTGTCTGCTCTACATATCACCCTATCTTATTAATAATAATATTTTAGCATTCCTTAGGAGAAGTATGTTGTGTGGTTTATTCAAGAAAATCTGGGAGAGGGTATTTGATACTCTGATTTGCTAGCAGTAATTATTCAGTGCCCAAAGGGTGCGTCATCAAGAATATCATACTCAATGTGTAATCTTATGTGTGTTTCCTATGTGCAGACATCCTGAGAACTGTAGGACTTTTTACTGTCTTAACATGCATAGGATTGCACTCTCAGAAGTTTAACAGTCTAAAGCTGATAGACGCTCCCAAAAAAAAAATGGAGGAAAAGTAGTCCAGACACTGGGGGACCAAAAACTGACAAGACAACAGGTGATAAGCCAAGCAGAAGAGTTAAGATAGGGCTTCTCAAATGTTTTGGGTCAGTAGACACCACTGGAGTTTTGAAAGAGTGCTGTGGGAACTCACACAAAATGGCTGCTGTGATGTGGCTTACTCATTGATAAAATGGCTGCTTGGCTGGACATGGCCTGTCATGAAACACTCAATTGGATGACTTTAAAATAATAACACAATGATATACGAAGGCAAACATTCTTCCCATTTCCTATGTCCCTGAAGAACCAACAGACACAGAATGTCTGTCTTAAAAAATACTTAGTAAGTTTTCCATTTTTCTCTGGGAAAGTGGAAAAAATGGATATTTCTCATGCAAACTATTGGGTACTGCAGGGACAAGTCTGTTACTTTGCATGAACCAGCCTATTGGTAAGTTAAAGTTCTGTTTTGAAAAATATTATTATTATATTTGAATTCTTTGTATGTCAGAGGCTTGCCTTCTCCTGCTCATATTTCTCATCAGAACCTGACCTACCCAGCTTCAGATGTCCTGAAGCATTAGGTGGTGCTAGAAAAGAGATCACCGTAACAAGAATTATTCTTAGTGTTGAAGATAAGAGGATCCTGACAGTTGTATTGTTTAATTGTAACAGGAAATGAGCAATTTTATTCAATGGAAGGGAAAATAATGTCCTTAATATAAAAGGCACTGGCTTCTTTTCAGTAATTAATGCTCGCCAGTGTTGCTTTATTAGGACGAACACTGCAGTGCTCATAGCCAAGATATTTAGCAATGCCCTTCTCCAACCCTGCTTTAGATGTTGGCACTATGGTAATTGTCTGACATCTTTAATGAAAAGGAAAATGTCAGAAATAGGTTATAGTATGAAATCCAGCCATCTGATGCTTAGACATGATGCAGCGATTCTTCTTTTCATCAGTGCAGTGGGAGGCCCAGGAGGGTGGGTCCGTCTTGAAAAACCTGAATCAGGCACTTTCATGGCGGATCCCCAAAGGCTTGTGGTCAAAGGAAGTTAAGCAGCCTTTTGGCTAAGTGCCGAGGGGTCAGCAGCAGTTCCCTCCTGAAAAGGGTGAGAGTTCAGATGAAAAGTGCTCATTACCCTTGTGAAATCCAGTAGGGCATTTTGATTCATCGTGCTTTTGCAGATATGGCAAGAAAAGGGCCTTGGCAACTGCTACTGCATTTTCCCTGCACTGGGGACCTCCAGAGATGCAAGCTCCAAAGGGGGCAGTCATTCATCATGCATGAAAGAATGAGACATTGCCTGATTTTAAAAGCTCATGGAAGAAAATGAGAGGCTTTTCATTGACTTCAGGTCTCCCTCGTTTCCCTGGCTTAGGTTGTTCTCTAATTGTCAAATGCCTGAAGGGCCAGTTTCTTCTGTTAGATTAATGTTTTAAATCCAGAAATTCTGAGAAGTGGGAGAGTGGATGAGAAGGGAAATGAGATCCCCACCAATTATCAATGCTGGGCCAAGGGCATTCGAACTACAGCTGATTTCTGGCTGCCCCAAGATGCAATAGGATGGTGTTGTCAGCAAGCTCTGGGTACCATTTGCCAGGGTGCCATGGTATGATATATCTAGTTCAGTAGTGCAATTAGGCAAATTGGCTTTTTGGTGTCACGGGGCATCCTTTAGATGGCCTCATGTATTACTTCAGTAGTGATGCAACTTATAGAGGGACATGATATCCTCCTATAAGTACCTCAAAAGCCATCACAAAGAGGAAGGTCAACTTCTCTTCTTGTTGATGCCAGAGTGTAGGACACGGAATAATCTATTCAAGTTGTGACATCCTGGATTCAGACTGGACATCAGGAAAAGCTTCCTCACTGTCACAACAATATGGCAGTGGAACCAGCTGGCTAGCGAGGTAGTGGGCTCTCCCAGACTGGAGACATTCAGAAAGAAACTGGGTGGCCATCTGAGTGGGATGGTGTAATGTGGTGTGCTGCAACAGCAGAGGGTTGGACTCAATGGCCTTCATGGCCCCTTCCAACTCTACTATTCTATGATTCTACTGATTTTAGCTTGGAAACAACTGACATGTCTTTCTCCCCACCTCAAGCCCTTCCACACCTTGCAACTACTTCACCATTCCTGATATGTTAGAATGTTTACCGACCATGAACAAAAAGTCTATGTATGGGTTACATACTTTGAAATCATAGCACTATCCTGACTGGAGGGAAAAAGGGGGGTTGTTTTGAGCTACCCTGGTGCCCTCATCATCTACTGTCTTCTGGGTGGTCTTATTAGACCACACATTTCTAGGAGGTGGCCTCAGGGTCTGCCCTGACCTGCACCACTGGCTGGAACTGAACACTGTTCAGCTAGGGTAATCTAGAGACTGGATGCCTACAGGTAGTTTTGAGGAGCAGGGGAGGTTGCTTGGGTATAAGATGCTGTGAGTTGTCAGCCAGACAGACTGGAAGAAAATGCAACAATGAAAGGAGAGAGAGACACAGGCAAATTAAAAATAAGCCATTGACCAAGCACAGCCCCTGGATCGACATGAAAATATAGTTTTGGCTAGGCATGGTCAGGGGACACGAGTGGCTTGCCCAAGTTTACTGGAGCCTAGATAAGAGATGGCAGCTCCCTTCCATTTTACAATCTAGTACAATCTAGTTCAGGCCCCCAACCCCTTGAATTCTCAAACACATGCCAGCTACTACTGCCTGCTTCATTTGGTTGCAAAGTCCTCCTGTGAGGGCCCAGTGGGATCAGAGGCAAGTGCTGTGCTCTAAACAGGCTCAAAGCTATAGGGCAACAGCTGAAGTGGGATGGAAAGCTCAGAACATCGCAGGGTATTGTGCTTCTCTGCTTCTGGCCACCAACAATAACTTTATCTGCTAAGCCTGCCTGCTCAGATTAGAACAGGCAGCGGCTTCAATAAGGCAGTGCCTGTGCTTCTCTGGCGGGTTGGGATGGCACACAAGTGGCAATCCCTCTGGAGAAGCATTGTCCCCCTACTCTGTGGGTTCCAGAAGTGGCCCCTTCAAGGAAGATCTTTCCCAGATCTTTTCTAAATAGTGTGCTGCTGGGAAAGAAGGGATGAAGGAGGTAGAGAAAGTTGCAGTGGCAGGACCCACTTAGCTGCTCCATCACACCCACCTACAACTGATGGTTAGCCTGAAGTGGACGGGAGACAAGCAGACCCCATCATCTGCGCACCTCAGTCACACCTCCTATCTAATACAACTCCCCAGCTCTAAAATACAGAAGGCTAAAACTCCTTACACCTCTTTTTTTGTTTATCTTTAAAAAGGAGGGAAAGAGCTTCCCTATTCATTGGGTAGAAGTGGTATCTTAATACTAGTGCTGTGTCTTATGTCCCGCATGCATTTTAAGGAAGTCACTCATTGCTCATCTAGGACTAATTCCAGGAATCAGTTAAGTGGCCCTGCAATACCATTTTTCCCATTTTCAAGCCCCCCCCCTTCTCTTCTTCCCTCTTCCACCATTTTCACAAACATTGCGAAGTGGTTGTTGTGTTAATTGGGAGGGCTGCCCTCAATGGGGGGGTGAGGCAATGTCTCACTGTGCAGTGCCCACAGAGTTCTGTTGTGTCCCCAACAAATTCCTCCAAAATATGCAACTTCCATCCTTATTTTATTTTGATATGTTCTCTCCATTCTCTCCTGGTATATAACAGAAGGTGTGTGGCTCATGAACAACAGTGGCTATTGACAAAGTTGTTGTGGGTGTTATCAGGATCTCTTTGAGTAGCTACTAAGAGGAGCAAAATCTCCTTGCAGCTCATAAATTGTCAGGCAAGGAATTTCTTGGAGAGAATCCTTCTTGTCAGCCTGTGACTAATTGCTCCGGCTTGCTTGGCTCTTTCCGTGTGATCTCTTTCAGGGAATTGTGGTGAGATGTGGCCAGCTGCAGCCACTAATTAGGATGAGGTGCAGAAATGGTGTTGTTTTTCTTGCGAGAAACAGTATGCAAAACATGTTGGTTTTTAATGCAGCTTTATTATTCTAATTACACAAAAATCACAAACCAAGGCTGGCAAAGAAGCAAATACAAATTAGACTTGGAAGCAAAAGTTGCTAGGATGGATGGAGAAAATGCCTTGGAAAACCACATCATGAATGAGTAGTGAAGTGTGAAACCATGAGAAATCTGACTTGCTTAAAGAAAAGAACCAAAAACCTGATGCAGCATTAGCATCCATAGGAAAATACAATGTCGGATTTATCTGATATCAGAAGTGGGATTTATGTGTAGCAATGCCTGGACCAAGCACAGAAGAAGGAAGTTGTACAGTTCTGGGTAAAGAACAGTGGTAGAGCAGAGGAAGTTCTGGAACCATTGCTGCCAGTCTGTGTCGGCAATACTTGATTTAGATGGGCCAGCGGCCTTACCCAATATAAGACAGTTTGTTCATACTTTTAGGGTACATTTAAGGTGTAACCATTTGAGTTCTGATCTGAGAGTTCTTGCCATAGGAAGACCTCTGAAAATGCGGAACATTTAAAAAGCTAAGGTATGCAGCAGTCATACCATTACCTATAGGACAGCAATGATTGCTTTTCTTTGGTGACTGTTGTTTATCATTTTAAGATTGCCAAGAAAACCCTCCCTCCTCCTTTGCTTGTGCTAGATATAGCAATCTTCCACTCCATTCTTTGGAGGAAATGCTGAATCTGATATACTACTGGGAGCTCCAGCCAGTATTCTTAAAATCCAAAGAAAGGGCAAAGAATCCAGTACTTTGTCTTAACGTAGCTGCACATGTAATGCTATCACAAGGTCCAAGCTTACAAATGCCTCAAGGAATTCTACCACAACCAAAAACTGTTTATGCTGGTTTTGATTCAATGTTAGCACTGAATGCTTCCCCATATATAGAGAATTTAAGCACAACATCCTGGATAGAAAAGCATTTTTCATCTGTTTGTTTTTTAAAGTGCTTCAAACTTCTGCCTCTCTGTGTTCAGAAGCTGAACTTTGCCTCATTGTCTTCTCACGTCCCTTACTGGGTCCCTCCTTAGCTGTGCCTGCTCTCATTGATTGAGGAGAGTGTGCTAACACATTGGGGGCATAATCTGTCTCACTTTCCACTTGTTAAAGTGGCAGTAATCACTTTTTTGTTGTTTTGACCTGGAAACAACTGTAGTGTTTACAGCTACCTGGTCATTAAAAATTCATGCAGCTTTCTTAGGATACCTGATCAGGTGCTTAACTACCTAAAAAAGGAGGTTGGAGGGACAGCAAGCCATCCGCTGGTGCTCTGGAAAGGGCAGAAGAGGTGAAAACTGAGCCCTTCCACCGTTGACAATGTATTAATTAGCCATTAGTTATTAGCAGGTTTTGATAGGCAGTTTGCAACAGCTATTATGTAAATAGGGTTTTAATAGCATTCTGCCATGATAGAAAATTGAAACCAAGTCAGCAGTGTCAGTTGGAGCTCAGCCATGTGTGTATGTGTGAAAAATGTGGCAAACAAAATCGCACATTTCACTTTAAATGTCAGGTTATTTTCCTGAAACTTTTTTTTCTAACACATTAGCACAGTAATATACCTTAAGCACATTCCCATGAATGTTTACTCAGGCATAAGTCATACTCTGTTAATCAGGATTTATTTCTTAGTCAGTGTGTTTAGGGGATTGTACATTTAGATTGCTTTGGGGACTTTGGAGTTTGGGAGCACTGGTAGAACTTTGCCTGGGCCAATCACCCTACAAAATCTGCTAAAAGGCACCAAAATAAGAACAAAAGAACTTTTCTGCTAGATCACATCTTGGTGCATGTAATGTCATACTGTATTTCCAAAAGCACATGAGATGTAGCCCTTGCACCTGTAATTTAGAGGTATCCTACCTTTGAACAAGTAGCATATGTTTAGCTATCCTGCTCATGTTTCAATAGCCTGTTTTAGTTTCTGATATGGCTCAAGCAGCATTTGGGAAAGGTAAATATTGCATATGAATAATGGTAGCTAGAAGTCCCAGAAGGTTACAGTTTTAGTTTATCTGAAGAAGAGTTCTGCCTTGAGTGGCAGCAGTGAAGCCATCTCCTGCAGTCAGTGCGAGCCGGAACACCTGCTTTGCATGTAACACTGAGGGTGATTCTAGGCAATGTGAGTGAGTCCGTAACTGGTGCATCTCCTTACACAGTCCCAGACTCATCAGCAAAGGGTGAAAACAGACATGGAGGAGATGCACAATTGCATGTGACCTCGGGAGCATGAAAGCCTCAAGTGCAACAGGCCAGCACGTCTTCTTTACATGCCTCTGGTTCTTGCAAATCCACTTTTGATTTACAATGTCTGTTCTTCTGTATAATCAAGAGGTGCATCGCTGCAAAGTTGGACAGAACTCAATGGAAGTCATCCATTTTCCCTTCCAACCTTTTGTCCTATCTCAGGGGGTACGCAACCTTGAAACAGTCAGGTGTTTGGAACTACATCTTCTATAGGCCCCATCCATCACAGCCAGTATCAGGGATTGTGGGAGTTGTGGTCCAAAACATCTCCATAGCACCTCTCTCACTGGGATTGCATCTTCAGTTATTTTTAATAATCTCCAGTAACTATCTGATTGAAAAGAAAGCCTGTGGAATGTAGAAGTGTTTGTTCTAGTTTTAAATATGCATCTGCCAAACTTTACAGACTTACAGCAGTGAACCCAAAGATGTATTAGCTATGAGAAAGGGCTATGGAAACAAAAGCTTTGAATAAAAATTTAAAAATGAAAATAACCCAAAAAGAACAGAAGCAGAATGGGAGGCGGACAGAATCTGAACCTGCCAATGGGCTGAAATAGAAGCATGTACCTTGCAGCCAAGCAAATGAGATTGGAAAAGTAGAGCAAGGCCTTCATGTGTAGTCTGAAAGAGGATGTGAATGAATCTCTCCCGCATCTAATTCAGTAGACCAGGCTTTGTGCCACGTTGGCTGCGAGTCCTTCATTACGATTTCTCTTTTCATTCTGTGCCTATGGACATCAGGCTTACACAGGCTGATTGGTGACTCTTTTCCCTGCCGGCTGACCTCTCTCCTGCAGGTGCCAGTTCCTTCACCCTCGCTGCCCCGCCGTCTGTGGCCGCATGCTTCTTTCCTTCTGCCTAGCTGATTCCCAGCTCCTTGATTGCATGACCCTGTCTAGGCCCTGACATCAAACACCACCTCTAAAGCAATCACATCTTGTTTCCTCAGGCTGCTGAATTGTTATGTTCAGTCACTTGCCGCACAATTCAGTATGTGAACATCGCTGCAAAATACCTCTGAGTGGGGTGACTGTACAGGTTGCTTGTTTGTATTTTGCAATCAAAAGCTGCATGTTATAGACTCACATACCATTTAGCAACGGTTCTCTGGGTACTGATTTCATATGGGGGTGAGGCATTCAGCTCCTAGCTATATGCTGAATGGACCATATAACAATTTATTTCTCCATTTCAAAATTAAAAAAAAATCTTTTGTGTGATAAGGCAAAGATTCAAATTTCTTTTGAGATATTTTTAAAGGAAAATTTTCAAATGAACCAATAGCTTGGAACCTAAGAGAAGAGTCACGGAAGTTCACAGAAGGAAATTTTCTAATCTCTAGCCTACCACATCAGCCTCCGCTATGCAAGGCCCTCTGCAGCTTCAGGTGGGTCTCCTGAATGCTAGGAGGTGGGGTATAGAGGGCTGCTTGGGTAAAGAAATGACCAAAAATAGGACTTTCCCGCATCCTTTCCATCTGCAGCCTCCTGCATCCAATCCAACCTTGTTCAGTTATGGGTAATTACTTCTGCTTTCCAACTTCTGCTATAGTTTTTCCTTACTTTCTAAAATGTTCCATAGATGGCCAAATGTGATCCATCAATTTTGATCATACCATTTTCTGCCAAAATATGTTTGCGGTGATCAGTGTGGAAATTGGAATAATGACCTTTTAAACAACAACAACAAAGCATTTTGCTTCTATGTAATTCTGGTTTTCTTTAAAAAAATGTTTAATTAGTAGAAGCATTCTGAGTACGGGCACTCTTCACAGTGGGGATTCCACCAGTAAAATGTTTATGTAAGTGAATTAAAAATGAATTGAAAGCTATGTGAGTCTTCGAACTACTGTGTCACAAATGATTATTTTACTGACTTCAAAGTGAACCAGAAATAGCCACTGTACTATGCAAGCACCATGCAGAGAACAGTGAAACGGACCAAGCCTAGTTATTGGCGATAAGGGGACCAAGTGTGAGTTAGCTTCAACTCTTCCTCTTGGGATCATTGCTCACTGGGAACATTGCATCTGAGCGTACACCTAAGAAGTGTTGCATGAACACCTAAGAATCTAATCCAAAATGAACTGTTGGGCAATATTTCTGTTGGGACCTGTTGAAACACTGTAAAATTGTGCATGCACCTGAGTTCTCCAGAACTCTTCAGCAGACTACATGGTATAAAAAAATGGGGTTCAGGAGGAGGTAGAAAAGTTCAAAATTTTGATTGGATGATAGGATGATGGAAGCTATGAGGTCTGCTTTAACTGTTCTGCTCTGAGAAAAGTGTGACCCTATCAGAATAATAGCCGCCTTTTTAGACATGAAGACTGGTTCTTGCTTCTCTATCCCAAAATAAATGGCCCAGCGTTGAGGCCAGCCCCCCATCCAGAGAGAAGCCACCAACTCATAGTGCTCAACAATTCACTTTTATTGTGTAAAATGGCACGGATGAGCTGGTCCAAAGTCATCAAGTCACCTGCCTGTTTCAAAGAACTCTATTCATTATTATGTGGGATGGATGGCCCTGTTCAATTGGATATTCAGGTCAGCATGAACCAAAGGCATGTGGACAAGATGGGAAGAAAGACCAAGAGCAAAAGGGAGTCTGAGGGCTGAGGGATTGGGCAGATTGGCCAACTTGTGCAGCTAGGAACTGAAAAAGTGAGGGATCACATACTGGTTTGAAATAACCAACTCACTATTTGGTTGCAGGGCTAAGATGTGGTACAAATGTAATGAGCTTCTTTTTGTGTTGGCCTGGGACTCCAGACTCTGGTCCTCACTTGGCCATGAAACTCACTGGGTGACCTTGGGCAAGTCAGTGACTCTCAGCCTAATCTACTAGATAGAGTTGCTGGGATAAAATGTTGTGAACTTCCCAGAGAACTTCAGCTGTTGGGCAGTATAGAAATTAAATAAGAGAAGGTGGAGGACCATGTAAGTAGGCTTGGGCTCCTTGGAGGAAAGCTGGTGTGTAACTATGACCAGTGGGTATTGAATAATTTTGCTGTTGTGCATGCAATTCCCCTCCCTGTGAGTGGGGTCTTCCTTGTCATTTCAATGCTAGGCAGTGTGCCATTGCATATGCTCCAGTCACAATGCAACATAATCTACGAAAGCATTGGGAGGGGCACAAAATGCATACATGAATTAAATTAGAAATCATGCAAGTTCTACTTTGTGCTTCGTGTTCCTGTGATTTCTAAGCATTAGTGCATTCAGTTAGAATGGTTTCTTCTTAAAAACATGTGAGAAAGGTACGTGTATCTGTTTTGTGCATATAAATCGACCTGAATTGTACCCATTGTGTACTTCAGCCGACATCAGTATCCTGGTATTGGAATTGGTTTCAGCACAGGAGGATGCATCTGAGACAGTTATATGTCCCCATCATCAACTTTGCTTGGCTAACAGTTTCATGTGAACTAAATGTGGCACACTTTATTTTCAAATCACAGCTTTTCTGTAGGTGTTCACAGCGTCATTATTATATCAGGAAAGTGTATCAAGTAAAACAGGAGTCATACAATTGCCAATTTATAGAGGCCTCTTGTACCTTAGGGAGGAAAGAATCCTAATTCAGTATCAATATTTGAATGAAAGTACAACCTGTGGAATTAAGGCGCTCGGTGGTCTGCAAGCCGTAAAGATAGAGCCAGGGCTAATCAACTTTGACTTCCTAGTCCAATAAGACTTTAAAAATGTAGGTCATCCAGTCTGCACATAAGCAGGCACAATGTTTTCAGAATGCCTACTACAGGATGGAAATGCTGAAGTCTGTAATCTCTATAAAGGATTTACACTGGTGAATTGGCGGCCTCCTGCTCCCAGGGAACCCTTCCCACGCTGATTTTGTCTGCTGATGAGCTCCCATACATTTACCTGCATAGTGGCCTCCACAAATTGAGAGAGTGGATTAAAAGGTGCTGCAGGCTTCTCTGCAGCTGAACTTTGCAAGGATGGAGGCTTGCTGCACCTTTCGAAATGCTCTCTTTGGTCTAGCTGTGCAGTCTTTGGAGCTCTGTCCTCCCTTATTTATACCTGCCACTCTACATGGAAAATAGAAAAGCAGAAAATGATGCTTGCAAATTGTGGATAATGAGTACTTGAGAGGAGGGAGGTCTACCTGCTCAGAACCTCAGACTGGCTGACAAGATGGATTAGAACCTCGGCATGGGGATGCATGCATGTTGTTTAATTTCTGTGTTTTGTGCACCGACAACTATCTTTTGGTCCATCATCTGTTCATTGACAGAGTTGGATTCCTCTACATATCATAAAGGTGACAATGATTTTCACCAAAGGTTAGATGGGTGGTATACAATAATTTATGAGCAGAATGTGCGCGTGCACACACACACACACGTGCTACACAGCAGAAGCTGAAGAAGACTCAGAGATGTAGATAACTTTTTTCTGGAGGTGTGCCTATTCTGATACTTTGTAATAGCATTCATACTTGTGTATGATTACAGTTGTATTCAGTTCCAGAAAATGACAGCAAAACACAAACCATTTGTGAGTCCACATGGCTCAGACAAAACAATGACAACAGCAATCAGCTGGGGAATCTCTGGGGCAATTTGGCAGAAACCTGAAGTCATTTGAATCCATTTTGGACTTTCTCTGATAATGCATTGCTGATCTCGCCATACAGTAAGGTACAGGCTATAAAATATACAGGTTACCAGACTGTGTGTTTAAACATTTGCTCTAAACTGCTTCAGTGCAGGGTGGTCAGTCTTCATGCCACAGAGGTTTCTCTTGCATGCCCCTCCCTTTGGGTCAGTCAAACTCTGTTCCAGGGGGTTATTTATCTTTCCAGAGCAGATTTTGGGGGTTCATGGGGAACTGCACCAAGGAGGAAATCTTCAATCCTCTAATCATGTTCTTTCCTGTATGTGCCATTTCTATTTGTAACCAAGCATGCATGCACATATGTAACAACTTTTAAAAAGCATATACACATGTAAAAGAGAGAAAAAGAGAACAAGTAAGGAAGAGTACTTCTGACTTTGGAGTTTGTTCAGATCAAATCTTTCTTTAGAAGCAATTGATGTAAACGGAAATTGATTAAAATACTAAAGGAAGAAAGATGTAAATGCAGTGGGATCACACAGTCTAAGGTACCTTGAATAATTCATGTATGGAAAGTGTTCTTTGATGAAAGGTTATGTACTGGTGCGGCTATGTAATATTATTTATTGTTAATGTTGATGGGGGTTCAGGTTGTGCCAAAGAAAGAAAATGCTGCAAGCAGCTTTTGATATTTATTCTTGACACATTCTTCATCATCACTTCATGTTAGCACAGTTCTAAGAGGTAGTGCAACCACAGTTGAAATGTTTTGCATCTGCCATTGGTGGTAAAGGAAACACCTGGGCACTAAAATGATTATTCCCAAATGGGGAGGCAAATGTATGAAATGCTGATAGCCTTTTATTCACTTGCTGTGCACATTGTGTTGTCTTCTGCTTTATTCTTACAAGAATCTCATGAAACAGTCTTGGCTGAGAGACAATGACTGGCCAAAGTTCATGCAGGGAGCTTTACCGCTGAGTGGAGTTTTGATGCCAGGTCTCCCCACTCCAAGGCCAAGGCTCTATCATTGTTGCCAGAATTAAGAAAAGGGGTTAGGAAGGGCTCACTTTTAGAATAGAGATTGGAATTGACAGTCAAGGTTTAAGCTGAAGCCAAATTCAACTAGAAAGTTATTTTGTGTAAATGTGTTACATGCAACAACAGAGAAGCTTGCTGCCCTCTAAGTGATGAGAACTGTTGCCTTGTGTTCTCCTTTTGGGAAATGGCTCAGCTGGGATCTAGAAGGAGCCCAAGCCTTGATTCTTCACTGGAGAATGAACCAAGGAGAGGGCGCGAATGAACTGGAGGGGGACACTAGGGGAATTTTGTCAGGGCCCCTAAAACCTGGAGCTGGCACTGTCCATCATATTGTAATGTAGGCATACCACATGTTAGCCCATGAGCATGCCAATGGAACGTCTGCCATGGCTACTGATTCTTTGCAGTCTACTATCACGTATGTTGGAGAACAGATGTGGCAAGTTCGTTTCATTTTGAACTAGATCGATAGTTTGATTCATAGATAATATTTTTAAGCTTTCTTTAAAATTAAACACATTCTCAAGGTGGCATCATGTATAGAATGTAGTGTGCAGAATAATTAATAAAAGCTAGTGGTGATATCTAATAACCCATCCAAGAAATACTATAGGGATTCAGGTGGTGCAGTGGTTTAAACTGCTGTGCTGGTTGATCGAAAAGTCACCGGTTCGAATTTGCACAATGGGGTGAGTTTCCGTTGCTCCGTCCCAGCTCCTGCCAACATTGCAGTTCAAAAGCATGCAAATGCAAGTAGATAAAGAGGTACCACTTCAGTGGGCAGGTAACAGTGTTCCGTGCACTTCGCTGTCTAGTCATGCCGGTCACATGACCACGGAGACTGTCTGAGGACAAACGCTGGCTTCCTCGGCTAGGAAACGGAGATAAGCACCACCCCCAAGAGTCAGGCATGACTGGACTTGAATGTCAAGGGAAACCTTTACCATTATCTTTTTAATAAATATAAGCAGCTGACACCAAGCATCCACCTGAAATATACACCAAGAAAAAGCCAACAACAACGACGGCTACTACTACTACAGTCTTATGGACTATCCTGAAAGCTGGATGGGATGGGATGGGATGGGATGGGATGGATCCCCACTGTGAAGGCATTTCAGAGATGTGGGCCTGTCCTTATGCCCAACCATCTGTGTGTGTTCAGAGGAAGTTACTGGGGGAGAGCTTTTGCATGTCTTAATGCTTCCCATGGTTTTGTTCAGTCGAAACTGCTCCACCTTCCCAGGTATTATTGATTTCTTGCTTTTTGCAAGGAACCTACCATAGTTTACATGGTCACCCACACAACAGCCTGGTGAGTACGTCAGGATGAGAGTCAGTGACTGGGCCAAAGTCACCCAGTGCACTTCACATGGGGGCTAGAACCCAACGCTGTAACCACTGCACCACACTGGTTCTCTAGGGAATTTTCCTCATGAAAGCAGGACCGTGGAAGAAAAGAGTTGGCCTCACCTCTGCTTGGCATCATGGTTCTGATCAGAGCAGTTGTGTATCTTAAGAAGTAGCCAGGCTTCTATGGATGAAGGCAGCTTTTCCGATAACTCGGCCACAAGCTGCTTAAGGCTTTAAAGGTTAAAAGCAGCACTTTAAATTAGAAATACACTGACAACCAGTGCAGCTGGTAGATTACACATTTGACCTGGCACACCCTCCCTCAAAGCCATCACAGGTGTCTATTTAATGATTTAATGACTTCATACACTGCCCTCCAGGGCAATCACTATTTCCAGGAGGGTTCAATTAAAAAAAAAACATAAAACAAGAAATGCATAAAAGAGTGTTTAAAAACATACACATCAACTGCATAGAGCCAGGCCAGATATTTTTTTAACGCTGTAGCTAGCAAGCTATTATTTTCATCTTTACTCTAGTGTACATACATGGCCCTCGATCTGGATCTTAAAATCCTTCTTTCCCTCCCCATGCTAGAGCCATAAGTGGGATCAGGGCCCCTTCACCTACTCCAGGCTAACCCCTTTTTATTTTCCCAATATTTTAAGGCTCGACTGTCATTTTAATAAGGGTTTTATTGTTGGCTGGTTAAGAATTTTATTAGGATGCTGTGTTTTAATTTTATTCTTGTCTTGCTGTTAAACAGTCCTGAGACTACGGTAAGGGACAGTCTGAAAAGTTTTAAATAAATAAATAAATAAATGAGTAAAAATTAAAAGAAAGACAGAGTGACTAGATAGGTATTTAAAGAAATGAACATTTGGTTCCCAAGTTAAAAATCCAGGAAAATAAAACGAAGCCAAATCCAATTGGGGAGGGGTGGGGGGGATTTACAAGGTTGTCCTAGAAGCATTAAATTACTGTTGTGCAAGTGGTAGGGACAGCTTGCACAACAGAATTGGTGGGATGCAAAAGAATTGGTGGGACCATATGCACTGCTTTGTATTCTGCCCAAGGCCTTTGGCTGACACCAAGCAAACACCAGGAAAGGCATTTGGGGAGATGGTTCTGGAAAAGGGTGCTGCAGTTGAAAAGACTCTTAGTGAGGCAGATGGTGAAATTGGTACACAGGCTGCTTGGCATGGATAAATGGGTCGTCAGTGACCTCAGGCCAAGGTATCATGAATCACACATTTGAGTAATGCAGCAGCAGAGTTTTGGACTGACTCCAGTTTCTAAGCAGTCCTCAGAGACTGACCTCCTTCATCGATGGGGGTGAGCATTTATCACCAAAAAAAGAAGAAATGCAACATCCCAAAATAAAGGACTTTAGTTTGCCAAAAGTCAGAAATAGTTATTATATTTTAAATAGAAATCCGGACTATTTGGCGCATTTCTGGAATGTGACTGGTTGACCTGGGTCCTTTGCTCAGTCCCAGTGCCTTTTGAGGGGCAAATTGAAGTGTTCTTTATACTGGGCTTGGATTGGACATCTCTTCAAACAGAGTGCACCTTCAAAATAGAGGATACTCTCCTGCCAGTCCTTTAAACAGAGGACTGCCCTCTGTACAGAAAGGACACATGGACACTGTACATTGCAGTAGCCTGTCTGAATGCTTGATGAAAAAACTCTGGTTCTGTCCAGC
Organism: Varanus komodoensis; assembly: GCF_004798865.1. Classification (NCBI taxonomy): domain Eukaryota; kingdom Metazoa; phylum Chordata; class Lepidosauria; order Squamata; family Varanidae; genus Varanus; species Varanus komodoensis. The sequence goes on from NW_025335568.1 coordinate 15,091,854, forward strand.
CTTTCTCAGTTTGGTGTTATAATATATGAATATATGCTAATTTAATGTAAAAGGTTTAGATCTTTCATCTATCCAGATTACCTAATTTGTTGGCAGCCATTTTTCAGTCTGCTTTGTTTTAAAATGGTCCCTGATAAACTCTGTAATACTGTGGATATTTTAAAAGATAGTTTGACATTATCTATGCTTTGTAGATAGATGAACACCTGAGTAAATTATAGGTAGCACTGAATTTACTCATCTACAGTAATAGTAATATATGTAATTGAGATGTTGGAAACTTATCTTGATGTGTTTGTGTATGCATGTTTTATTATAGTGAAAACAATTATGAATTCATCTAAACACTTTAGAAAAGCTTGAATATTTTTGATAGCTCTGGGGCAAAAGTACGCAGTGAGATGGATTTTTATTTTAAGCACAGATAGGATTACATCCATTAAACAGTTTTATTTCTTTGCTTTTGTCTCTAGTATTGACATGGGCCAGATGTCCCATTGTCTCAGACATATTATTTTTCTCCTTGGAATGGCTTTTCACATTTTCATTTATGTCGGTCCAGAAATAAATATCTCACGGCAGCTCACAAACAAGAATCAAATGTACTGACAAAACATAAGAGAAAAGTTGGGAGAAAAATTACAAAGTACTCTTTCCTCAACTAGTTCCTCACTGCATTTGTAGGGTAGCTTTAAAAGGGGAGGAAAAATCAATTTCCTCCCGTACTTAAAATGAAGGATACGTTCCTTTTTCTTTATTATTCCTGTCACTTATACTATGTTTACAGTTCTTTCTTTATTGTCTGAACAGGGAATAAATACATTAATAAAAACCAGATAGAGAGGGGATGGAGAGAGGCACCGGATTGCCAGAACATGTCTGGATGTTCTTATGCTCTTTTAACAGTTGTGTTCACTCTACTGTTAAAACCAGCAACAAGTAGACTTTCCCCAAACGGATTCATTATTTCCTTGGAAAGCAACAAATTGATCCATGTAATCCCACACGAGAGTTCTTTTGTCAGCGTTCCTGTTCTGTGTACATGTTTTTGTTCATGCACAATATCAAACGGTGTCTGGGGAACTGTGGTGTTTTATGCTTTCACGAGCCACTTTGTTATGTAGCCCTGCCTGATAGGTGGTTTCCATGCAACTTTCCTATCTCGTGTTTTCTTGCTATGGCTGATCCGTATGTGGAGGAGACAGACTGCTGCCACCAAAGGACTTCATCACATTTCCTCCTGAAAGGTTAGGCTTACAGTAACCAACTCAGCACTTATGGAGAAATGCCATAGTTTGGATATAGCTTCCAGGATCTCTCCCCAGCTCCAGGTGCAGTTAACTGGTACTGAAACCTATGCTGGGGTTATTGCCTGCTTCAAGCCCTGGACTTACAGACCAGTGGGTGGCATTTTAACTTGCCCATTATGTCCTGAAGCAACCCTTGCTGGGGCTATGTGGGTAATCACAGTTGTGGGCTGAGGGCAGCTATCACAAATCAAGTTGATGCCACAGTCACCATTGCCTGTGGCTGCTGGAAGAGTCCTGAGGACAGAGGATGCTTTCCTGGAGACCTGAGCCAGTTGTGCCCTGTGTCAAGAATGGAGAAGGAGACAATGTGGGCTGCTCTTGTTGGAAGTTGCTGAACCCTGTTGTCGTGTCATTTGGTGAGGGATGCACATAGCTGATGATATGTGGATGGGATGCAAACTAGACATGATTTTCTTCAGAGGTCCTTCTGAATCTCACAAAATAAAACAGGGTTCTGCTGTCCATACGGTAGGAGTGATTAAAACAAAACTGAATTCAATTTTTTATCCAAGCCTTAGATACCAGCAGACGTGTGTTCTGCAAAGATGCTTCTATCTGATGAGCTATTTCAGGCAGTACACGGAGTTCTCCCATAGCTCTCATTTCGTGTAGTCACATACCTCACATAGTGTGTAACTGCACTTTCAGAGCTATCCTAGTGTGATCCTTTTCTGGAAAAAACAAGGCCTTAATATCTCCTACCACAGAATCAAGACCTGGGATGGGAAACCCATGTAATGTGGTTCCACACATGCAGTTTCTCTCTCTCAGTCTCTCTAGCTATTTTGCTGCTGTTTGTTTTAATCTGTGTACATGGTTTTGTATAAAATGCATCTTTTGCATTATAGGAGCTGAGTGCTTAACCTTCCATTGTGGTAACATCCATCTTTTAGCTGTCAAAAGGGCACAAAATAATTTAAAAGAGTGTGTACATCAGTGAATATTAAAAGCCGTTTCAGTGCAAAATGTATCTGTGCAATAACCTCCCCCAAAGTCCAACTGTTGGACATAGCAAAAGCATAGGTTGGAAAAATCATTACCTGTATTGTACCACCAGCAATTAGCCACATTAGACACTCTCTTATTAAGTAGATAGTGTCCAATAGAAACAAAAGTGTTGCTGAAAAAGATTCAGTCTATTTTCCATTGATATAACAGGTAGATGGCAAAGCAGTGATTCACTAACTAGGCATTTGGTGGTGGTTTCACAAAATCCCAAAAGTGCCCCCAAGGCCAAAAGGATTGGGGTGGTGATATGGATATTGGCCCAGAATCCAGCTTTCTGGATTTCCTTCTACACTTGGCTTGGGAAGTGAGCTCAGCCAAGATCAAATCCACACATGCTTGGGAATGCTAGCGGGCCCTTTGTCGCATTGAATCTCAGACCCAATCCCCATATGCCAAGCACAATGTACACAAACTGCGAGCTGCACCTACATAGTTCCCTACACTTGCATTTGCACAAAGGGGGAGGTGGGTGGATCTCTACCTTCCCCAGGCAGCATCTTCTTCCTTGCTCAGAAAGATACGGCTTGCTCTCCTGTCGGTCTGCTTTCAACAGCTGTGTCTGTGCTGGTAGTAGCCTGGCTGGAGCAGAATGATGGTTTTGCAAAATGCTCCCCTGTCCATGCAGGCAGCGAGATTTTGCGCAAAGCCCGCAAGCGATCTGTGCACAACTAAACTGGCTTGTGCAGGGTGTGTTGCACATACGCAAGGCCACAGGTCATGCAGAATTCCACTTGCACAGGTGCCTGGGTGGGATGTGCACAAGCTGGCCTCAGTCGTCCTCCTCGTGCATCTGTAATATAATAGAGAGCCCTGGACTCACTTCCTTCTGGACGCCTGTGCAAAGTCTCAACTGTGCCTAACTGGACTCTGGCAGAGAAAGAAAAGAGAAGGAGAGAAAGCAGGTCAGAGTCTAGGAAGCTAGCCAAGAAAAGCAGATTGCTCACACAGATTGCTAGGTTGGAATGCCCTACCTTAAGGGTTGTCTTCTCGTGGATGCACCTGCCAATATAATAAGAATGTCTCCTGAGGCTTTGTTCATGGTATCTCTGTTTTTGAATGTGGCTGGGCATCAGCACCCAGTTGTAATGTATGGTTGTTGGACCATAAGGAAAACTGAGCGCCGACAAATTGATGCCTTTGAACTGTGGACCTGGAGAGGACTCCTGAGAGTCCCTTGGACTGCAAAGAAATCAGATCAGTCAATCTTAAAGGAAATCGATGCTGACTGTTCTTTAGAAGGTCAGATACTGAAAATGAAACTCAAATACTTTGCTCATGTAGAGAAGGAAGGTCTCACTGGATAAGACCCTGATGCTGGGAACGATCAACAGCAAAAGGAGAAGGGGATGGCAGAGGTTGAGGTGCCTAGATGGAGTCACTAGGGTGGTGGGTGTGGGCTTGGGTGGACTCTGGGAGATGGTGGAGAACAGGAGAGCCTGGAGGAATGTTTTTCATGGGGTCATGATGGATTGGAAACGACTTTGCGACTAAACAGAAATCAGGGCATTACCAGAAAGGGAGGACACAGGTTTACATGGATTTTGCATATACTTGCTTATATGTACAGATGCTGATTTGGAAATAATTACTGTATTACACAAGAGTGTGATACATTTCACCATAGTGAGGAAGACTGGACAAAGTGACCCATGTGCTTGCTTAGTCTTCTGTTGATGTACTTGCTGTTCATGAAAAATGTCTTGCAGTTCTTTATCTTGAAACCAGACTTGGACTGTACAGCCCTTCAGACAGAAGATGACTTCAGACAGAAGGGTGTCTTCTGATAGCCCACAAAGTGGACTATCCATTGTAAACCAGGATACACGGCCATTGTATTAGTGGCTGTATATCTGTAACATGCCTTCCCAAACCTATTCAAGGAGCACTTTCATGGAATTCTTTTATACGCCTGGTGAAAACTGTTCATTTTGTAATCTCTTTGATGCTGTTTAAGTATGAATGAATTGAATACACTGCACATTGCGGTAGCATTCAGACTCTTACATATGTAGAAATGGGAAAATCAGTAAAACTTAAACGTAACAAAAGTTCTTCATTTTCCATCTTGACACTTGCTCCAGCCTGAGTCATTATCGGTTGTGAGCTTCCGGTTTCTTTCTTATGCATAAAACTCCATGCACATTTCCTTGCATATGCTTACAAATATATGCCTCATTTACATCTTGCACATACTTGGCTGCAATGATCAAAGCTTATTTGCGTACATTCTTTAAATGGTCTCATTTTGTACATATGCTGTGAAATGTTCCTGCCCCCATAGCCACCCATGAATCACAGTGCACACTTAGAAATGTACAAACTTTGACATAGGCTGTTTCTGAGTCCATGTTCAGTCTTAAAGGTGCAAATGGGGAAAACCTCGATCAAAAACGATCTGAATTGAATTGATCATGCATCCCAATACATATGTGAAATCAACACCCAGTGCAGGGCTGGTGGGTCTCCCTGTACCACCACACTTGGAATTAGGAAGTAGTGCAAAGCAAAAGGCACTATGAAGGACTAAATCTTCACCTTTGCCTTCAGTTCAGGGCCCACGGTACCAAGTGTGAAAACCAAATGGAGCAGGAGGTTAATACCCTCTCTATAGGTCTCAAAGCAACATTGTTAAAGTTCTTCATTGTTGTTTTTTAAACCCTTCATCCCCCTCCCCCAATACTGGCATCAGTTGTTGCAGCATTTATAATTATGTAAGGATATGAGTTATTACTGGAAGTGCCCAGGTAAGTTTGATTTTTTTAAAGGAAAACTATTGTGCTTTTAATGGACTGAAACATAGCTTGAAAGAGAAAACATTTATGTTTTTGCAGGCTACATCTGTTGAAAAGTGAGCAGCTTCTTACTAGAAGAATTGAATTCTTTTGCAGGATAAAAGTAGAAATATTGCTGAAAATTAAAATAAACTCAATGGAAACATTTAAATGCACTAGCTAAGCTTGATTTGCAATAAGGAGAAAAAGAAAAGAAAAAAATCCTCTCTCTTGCTAATGCTTTGGCATCCTAAAATAGACATACCTGAATGACACAATTTTAAAATGGAAGAATGTGGTTCTTACATTGTTATTGATTGTGGGTATTTGAGTTAGCATAAAATCCAATAACCAGCTTTTGTACAAAGCAATTTGTGTGCAGTGATAGGAAAAAAAGCTTTAAAAATTGTACCAGTGTAGGTAAAATTCGATGTACTTCAATTTGCCTTCTTTTATATGGTAAAGAGGAAATCTCCCTTGCCCAGCAACAATCCTCTGTCCATTTTTCCACTTTGTGTGTGTGCGTGCATGGTTTTTTCCCCTTCCTTTTTTAACAAAGGAAATCTCCAAGCACTTTGAAATGAATAAATTTGGAACTCGGTAAAGAATTTTAAATAATGAAAAGGTAGTTGTTCATGAATGCTATTCAGGTACATTTAGTACACTTAGACAAAAATTTCACATATTAAACAGAAAATGCTAAGTACTAGAAATTGAGTTTTGTGTATATGAGAATGGCCCAAACCAGGATAAAGAGTCTGTTGAACAGGATGTCGAGGTGATACTCAACATGTAAACAACCCACACGTTCACGAGCAATAAAACTAGAGTCCTGTATTGCTACTTGTCACAAGATTTACAACTCAATAGATAAGCTCTTCTGCTGAGGTCTTTGGAATGCCAATGTTAATCCTCTATGTGGGACTAGCCCTCCTGGGCACGCCTTTCCTCCCTTTGGCGTAACAAGGCCTGCCTCTGCTCGGACCTCCTCAGAATTCTCCGATTGGTTGCTAGGGAAAAGTCTATCATGCCCCCTGCGTCTCCTGTGTCATGTTCAGGAAGTTCAGCGTCAGTGGGAGGAGGGACAGCCTGCTCTGACTCCTTCTGAGTAGAACTCGTAGCGTCTTTTCCCTCGGGGCTCTCTTGCTTTGGTGTGGGCTTGGGTGTTTGCGCAATGGGCAGGGAGTCAGGGGGAGGTGTGGCTCTCTGCTCAGCCACCCCCAAGCTAGGTTGCGGGGTTGGCTTTTGGATACAGGGTCCCAAGCACAAGACCTCCTCGTGAGGTGCTGCCTCTGTCGGGGCTTCAGGCATGACACAGGAATAAAATACATCGGTAACTTTCTGTAACAGTAAAGAACCTGAATGTTTTGGCCAGGATGGGCTTATGTGTCAGGCTTGATCTTGTCAATGTTCCTATTTTTCCACCAGTATATTTGTTGTTTTGTATGTGCTTCTCAGTATCTGAAAAATCTATACAAAATTTGTATAACTTATAAAATGTACTGAGGTTTTTTTGTATGCATCTTTCAAATGTAAGTGTGCACCCATTGCCTAAGGTGTGTTTGAATGCATTTTAGAAATATACATAGTTTTCTTTCATATCTATCAAACACATTTTGCTTTGGTTGATGGAATGTGTTACAAGCTTGGAAATATATAAAGTTCCAAGCATAGCATCTGTTTAGTTGTTGGATGTGCAAGTCTGGAAGACCTGCAATAAACCTGAGCTTTGTCTATCATCCTGAACTTTGCCAGCGTTTGTGGCCTGGGTAGATGGGTGAGTATGACTTTAGGATACATTTATTTCAAGTTCTAAAGCAAGATTAAAAAGTGAAAGGGGTTTTGCATGGCGAAAAGGTATGTTTGGGCCATTGTCATAACTGAAATCTACCTTGCTTAAAAATCAAGCAACCAAAAAACCCTAGTGTCTCTAATGGCCTTGGCTTTTCTAATGGCAAGAAATTAATATAAGGTGTACTTATTTATCTTAAGAGGAAGGCAGCTTATTGATGACAATGATCTATGTGGATGCCATTATGAACTGACCTCACCTGAATCTGTAAGAGTAATGTGCTCATGGGGAGATAGGCATCCATTGATGCAGTTCTCGGCACAAAGTGACATAGCAAAATATGCTTTGAAACTTGCATTTGAGAAAAAGCATATTCTGAAATGCCTATTTTGGAAGATAATGTAGTCCAAAACAAGTATTGGAATATATATTTAAATGCAAATTTGCATCCAGGTTTAAAGATTCAACCAGCAGAGCTTAATGTGGAAGCAGGACTTATGAATGAACAAATGCAAACATGACACAGGTAGAAACAGACTTAGCAGTTCATACCTGTATAGCAACTTCATGCTCAGTGATTACAACATCAAATTATTATTTTTCTGTGCAACTACACCATCTCTCATCAAACAGCTTAACTGAGAGTATCCATCTCATCTCAGATGCAATAATGTTCAATGGAGGAAGTTGATAACTTTCAGGTGTGAGTTATTAAGTGAAGAATTCTCAGAGATTAAGTGATGCATCTACCTGTATGATTCAGCCCTCAAGCAGATGCTTGACTGAATGTTTCCTAGTCATCTGAAAGAGGAAATTTGTCTTCAGCTGTGAATGCTGCAAAATCTCAGGAAAGTTTTGGCCTGAATCAAAATGTTTGAAGGCTGAATTTGGAATTTCAAAATCTGCGATGTTAAAATGGTTCATTTCAGATTCTGAGTATGGATGTTTTCAGTGAAAAATGTTGTTGCCCAGTTTTTCATAGAAGGTGGAAAACAGGAACATGAGAAACATTAAACTGAGATAGCTAGCAGAGCAGCTTTTCAACTGAACCCTGGGGGAATGCCAACAGGAGCTGAAAAGCATCTGGTTCAGGTTAGTCATTCCTAGGGATGTAGATGAAAATGTTTCCAGTTGCCCAAATATGGAAAGAGAAGAAATAGGATGTGAGCATATGGTGAAACATGATAGGCAGTCAGAGAGAGGCCCACGTGCCAGAAACGGCTGGAGAGGAATGCAGCTTAGGGGTGTTTCTATGCAAATACTAGAACCCTCTGAGACAAAATGGGAGAGTTGAGATGTTTGGTTTTAGAGGCCAATATAGATAGAATGGAAAGAACCATTCTCTGGGACCTGTTTTATCTCTGGGTAGAAGCTATATAGCAGGGACAGGGAAGTGGGTGTGTGGAAAAAGAGTTGCTCTGTAGGACAGACATGATCCAGTGTCAGCAGACTACAAAACCAAAACAGGGCAAGAAGCAATGAGGGTAACAATACTGTGCTCCAAAACTAATGTAGAGGTAGGAACATGGCACTAGCCCCCTGGCCCAGAATGCCTGGGGTGATCTGGAAATGGAAAATGAAATCAGGGATGCTTCAGAATGGGAAAGTGTTTAAATAATGGGTGGCTTCAGTTAGCTCCACATTGATTGGATGAATTCATGTTCCTGACTTGACAAAGTGGTTACATTTCTTGATGCCATGAATATCTCTGTATAGAACAGTTGGTCATGGAACTGAATAGAGAGGAGGTGACTCGGGATACTAAGTGGTTTTGTCTAAGGCATACTACAAGATGTAAATGTTGTTGAACCAATTGAAAACAGTGGCCTGTGCTGTCAGATTTATCTTCTTTGTAAGCCGCCCCGAGGCTTTCTGCGATGGGGGTGGCATAAAAATGCTATAAATAAAATAAATAAATAATATATTTAGATAGGAAATTGCCAAGGAAGTCTAACACACTCACTTTTGATTTAGAAAGAGGGAACTAGTCTAAAGTAAGGAAGGAGAAGAAATATGAAATAAAATATATGATTGAAAGGAATGTGAAAGGAGAACTCAAAAGGGTTAAAATGCTTGGGGTTACTCAAAAGCACAGTAATATAGCTTAGGAGAGGTAGTGCCAAGAGGCTGTTGATATGGCTAAGAAGCAACATCAGGAAAGCTAACAAGAGAAGAATTTTAACTAGCTTGAACATGAGCTTGCACAAAGGAAACAAGTAATCCATAAGAAGCAAGCAATGTGAAAAAAGTGTTTTGAGAATATCACTTATGACATCAAGGTTAACAATAAAGATATGGATGGATGGAGGGACAGAATCAAAAATAGGGAACAAGTTAGAAGCCACTTGGACAATTAATTGAATTAAATGTAATTAAAGGAATACTAAAGGGGATAAGGAAATTGCAGAAAAGCTGAACAAATTGCTTTCATCTGTCTTCATGGCAGAAAATACAGGACATGCACCTGAACATAAACTCGTACCTAATAATAATCAGTTTAACAACAAGAACTGATGTCTCCAGAAAGGGAGCCTGAGGTGCTGAGGCCATGGTGACAGCAAAAGATGGGGGTTTTCAACTTTATTGACAAATTGAAAGCTACCATGTCATCAGGCCCAGATGACACTTGTCTCAGAAACATTTAAGAAATCATTGCTGGTATATGAAATATCTAACATGTCCTTAAGATCATCCTATCTTGTCCTATATACTGATGGAGTGGAGCATGAGCAATGTTTCATGAATATCCTGATGGGATCTAAGCTAACAAGGACCGACCAAGGGTGTGGTACACAGCTCAATGAATAGGTCGAACTAATGTTTGGTGTCTGTGAAAAAGGCAAATTCCATGTTAGGCATAATTAGGAAGGAATTATCACACACCAATGCACAATACCACATACCCTTTACACACATCTAGGGTGCAATTTCACTTAGATTACTGTGCTCTTTTCTGGTCCTAAAATACTTTTTCTAGTCACACCTAAAAAGACTACTGAAGAGTTGGAAAAAGTGCAAAAAAGAACAACTAAAATGATCAAGGGATTGAAGCAACCCCATATGAGGAAAAGTTGTAACACCAGGGACTGCTTAGTGTGGAAAAAGGGCTGGGAAGGGGAAACATGATGGAAGTGTACAAAATTATGTGGAGCTGCTAGAGAGGGGAACATTTTTCTCCTTCTCTTTTAATGTAAGAATCTGAGGTCATCCTGTGCAGTGGATTGGTAGGAAATTAGTGGGACAGGTAAAAGAAAGTCCTTTTTCACACAGTGCATAGATAAAACTATGGAATTAATTTCTACAGGATGTAGTAATGGCCACCAACTTGGATGCCTTTAAAGGTGCTTGGACTGTCAGTGGCTGCTAGTCCTGATGGCTGCATGCTAGCTCAGGTATCAGAGACAGTATGTGTATGTACAGCAGTTGCTGAGAAACTTGGGTGGGAGGGCACAAATCTATGGGTTTCCCATGGAAACAGGCTGTCCACTGTGTGAAGAGAATGCCAGGCTAGATGAAGCACTGGTCTGATCCAGCAGGGCTCGTCTTCTCTTCTTATCCTGGGCATTGACTTCTTGATCAAGTCAATGCTGCTTCTTAATCAAGTCAAGGCTGCTTCTTTTGGAGACAAGACCAATGCAAATCTCAGAGAAAGCAATCAAATCTTGGAAGTTTTCTTCACAGGGGGATAAATTCTGCACTCTAGATTGCTTGCAAGAGCATTTCTATTTTAATTGTCAGTGCATGCACCTCAAGTGTGGAGTACAGATACAGCTGATTGCAACTATATCTGGAAAAAAATATCCTAAAAGCTTGGGATATTCATATATTAAATTGAAATTGCTGTTAGGAAAATTCATTCGCTCTTTCACTGTTGCAATATTTCATACTGTGTTGCTTCTTTTCTCTCTGCCAGTAGATTTTTTCCTGACTCAGAACCACTTGTCTGATAATGAACTTGACAATGTGTAAACTGACAAATGCAGGCTTCAATCTTTTCATAAATTAAGTTCCTGCCATTTGAGTTCTCTTGGTTGCTTCTTGCTGAGTCAGCTTCATTGCGAAAGTTAGGTTATTAGAGAAAAGTAAATCAAAAAGGAAGAAACTGTGGACATTTGGGCTTGACAGTTCTCCTCGTACTCTAGTCCTGATAACAAGATTGGTTTAAATGATCTGTTATAGTTACTAAATATACACCCTACTTGTTGGTTTGGTAGGCCCACAAGAAATGTAGGTCAGCGTGCCTACCCATCCACCACCCAGTAATGGTTGGACATGTCTGTCCATAACCTTCATGGGCGAGGCAAAAGTCTCACTCATCTTGATATTCTTCTCTCCTGGTCCCCTGATCTTTAATTCTCCTTTTCCACCCAGTAGCCTGTGTTTGGGTACCCAGGCAAAACTCCCAGCTGGATGTTCCCGGAAAGGCCTCATCTTAGAGCAAATGGTCCATTTGTGATGCTTTGCTCATGGCAGCAACCCTGTGTGTTTGTGAGAGAGGTATGTTAGCTCCTAGGACTGTGTGCCATGCATTAAAGACACCTCATAAAATATTTCTTTACAAAAAGGAAAGCCATTCTGATTTTTTACTTCTTTCACCTCTTCTCTTTTCCTCATCTTAACATTTAGCACTTTCCTGTTCAGTTCCAAAGAGATTATACAGACCTGAAGCATATATCACATTTACATCAAGGTAGCCTTAAAAGAAAAACTGACTAGTGACCTGCAGGGTCTCTGCTCTGTCAGCTTTCCATGTGTTAATGGTTGATGGGCAACTTCCAGGCTCCAGAACTAGCTTCCAATGGAGTCTATTCTTTAAACTGGACTGAACATCCCTTGCAATATAAAACAAGGGGCAACTAAGGACTCATTCTGGCTCTCATATGTGTTTATATCCATCTGGTTCTTTCCCAAAATTCTGGCAACTAAGTGGTTGATACAACAAGAGAAGTTGTATCAACCAGTTGTATCAGAAGACTCAAGAAAACAAAGAACAATTCAAAACTAGGTTAGGGACATTGAAAGAGAAACATAAGAACATTCTGACCAACAAAAATAAAGAGAAGGTGGAAACAATATAGGGAAGAACTATACAAAAGAGATAAAAACAGGACAAACTGCTTTGAGCTGGAATCCTATCAGGAAGTGGCTGCAATGTTGAAAAGTAGAATTATAGCTGCTCTGAAAGCTCTTTGAAGGAATAAGGTCCTTGGAGTAGACAATATCAATGGAACTATTCCAAACTGCAGGGACTGGATCATTCCAAATCCTAACAAGAATATGCCGGCAAATATGGAAAACAAAACAATTGAAAGGAGATGTAAAAGACTGCAGCAACTACAGGACAATTGCACTAATTTTCCAAGAAAGCAAACTAATGCTCAAGGTATTGCAACCATTATTTATTCTAAGTGGAGCAAGAAATGCTAGTGGTCAAGCTGAATTATGAAAAGGAAGACATACTCAAGATCATATTACAAATATACATTGGCTACTAGAGCACACCAAAGAATTTCAGAAGATCAATCTATGCTTCGCAGACTGCAGCAAAGCCATTTTGTGGATCACAAGGAGCTATCAATGGTCCTAAAAGGCTTGGATGTGCCTCCCCATGTGATTTTCAGATGCACAATCTGTATTGTGGACAGGTAACTACTGTTAGGACAGAATGTAGAGAAACAGAATGGTTTCCTATATACAAAGATGGCAGGCAAGGGTGTATTTTATCTCCCTATCTGTTCAGTCTCTATCCAGAACATATCATAAAAAAAGCTGGATTAAGGAGGAGTGAAAATTAATGGAAGGCACATGAATCACTCAAGATATGCCATTGATACCATGCTACTGACAGAAAGAAGTAATGAATCAAAAAACCTCCTGATGAAAGTGAAAGAAGAAAGTACAAAAGCAGGACTGCAGCTGAATTGTAAGAAAACAAAGCTGAAGCTGAATTTTTAGAAAACAAAGATCATGACTGCAGAAGAAACTCACTGTCAACAATGAAGAAATTAAAAATGTAGAAGATTTTGCATGCCTTGCCCCAGTCAATTCAAACAAAAGCCATCCATTTCTTCTAAGAAATTAGTAGATGGCCAAGATTTGGAAGGATGGCAATGGAGGAAATGGAAAGGATGCTCAAGTTTAAGGTTTGTTCACTCAAGATCAAGGCTGAGATCATCCACAGTATTTTATTCATATAATGTACGGATGTGTAAGATGGACAGTGCAAAAAGCAAACAGGAAGAAAAAGTACTGTGTTCTAAACAAGGTGCTGGAGAAAAGCTTTGTGAATATCCTGGACCAACAATGGGTCCTAGATTCAATCCAGCCAGACCTTGCCATAGAAGCAAGAAAGATAAACTAAAGCTGTCATACGTAGAGAACATCATGAAAAAGCCACACACTGCAGAAGACAATCATGCTAGGGAAAGTCAAAAGCAGCGGCAGAAGAGGAAGACCAAATGTGAGGTGCATCAACTTCATTAATGAAACTACAGCCTTGAATTTACAAGACCTGAGCAGGTGTGTGAAGGACAGGACATTTGCGAAGCATTCATTCATGGGGTCTTCATAAGTAGGAGGTGACTTGACAGCACACAACAATAACAAATATTGGCATGTGACCCTTACCATTGAAGGTGATTATTTTCTGTCTGTGTAAAAATTGCAACTGTGCTGCACTCAAGGTTGCATTGCAATCACGCGTGTTTCTGTGGTACTTGTCAGCTTTTCTTTGAAAACTGAAATATGGAACTTAAATGTAAGGGCAAATTAGTTGCAGGGACAAAGAGAAGTGTTTATGCTGAGCAGTGAATATTAACACACATTCCCCTTGAAAACTTGATGGTATAATGATAACTGCTTTGGAGAGAGAGAGAGAGAGAGATCCAAGGTAGAGGGAAGGTTATGCTGCTGAAAAAAATTAGTTGAGATAGCTTTTCATCAATTAGCTGAGAGGAATTTCAAGCAATCTTCCTAAGATATTTTCACAGGTCAAGTAATACAAGAGTGAAGAAATTAGGAAAGAGAGGAGGAAGAGGGCAATGGAATGAAAGTGCCTTTGGTAGCCAGGGTGGGTGCAAAGTTATCACTTTGCTCACAGATAGATCAGGGCATGTGTATCCCCAAATACTGTAGGGCATGTTTCCTCTTTGCAGAAAAATCCAGCCCAATAAACCCTGGTAGTTCCTGTATAAACATTTCTAGAAATCTATATCAGACTAATGAGGGTGTGACATTCAGGAGATAGCAGTGGCTTGGCCATGCTTTCTTATCAGCTCACAGGTGCCCAAACAAAGACATCATATCAAGTCATGTTGCCTTCATGATTACCCATAACTGAGCTTCTGTACCCAATAATGTACCATATTTTTTGCTCTATAAGACGCGCCTGACCATAAGACACACCTAGTTTTTAGAGGAGGAAAACAAGAAAAAAAAATTCTGAATCAAATGGGCACATAATCACTTCCCCATCACTTCCCCATGGGCTGCACAACTGACAGACTTACTGCACACACATATTCGCTCTATAAGACGCACAGACATTTCCCCTTACTTTTGAGGGGGAAAAGTGCATCTTATAGAGCAAAAAATACGGTAAATACAACCCCCATGTGTATGTGTGCATGTTTCTGTTGCTACACAGTGGAACCTTTACAGACATATGGATATAGATATACCTGAAATAGCAACGTAAAATTTTCAGTTTCATCAGGATAGGAGTGAAAACAACCACCCCATTTAAGAAACAAGAATGAAATAAGCAGATGGAAGGGAACCCTGAAGTTTGCAGTGTGTGTGCACACACACACATGTTTGCATATTAAAACAAACCCGTCCCACTAAATATCATAGATCTCTCTCAGTGAGGATTGTGCATGGTCTATATTTGGAGAATAGTGAGAGCAAGCTGGAAAATTTCCCACAAAACTCTGGTATTTGGGGAGTGAGAGGGAAAATAATGCCTTTCTTGGAAGAAATGGCTCGCTAGATCCCTCTTGCCCTTTGAGAAGTGAGACATGACTGTGTGATGATCACCCTGAACAAGTCCTGTCATGCTGGCACGCATAATGTGGGTCAGTGCGATGCCATTATAAAGATGAGGCACATTTCACAAATCTGCACTTAGAAATAATATTTTAAAGTATATCATTAAGGTTGGGCTACATAAATAATGACTAGTGTTAGTAGAATTATATCTATTGCCCGGGGAATGCACATAGCATTTCACAGTATAATTCAAGCAAAAAGACCTCCGAAAACTAAAAACAAGCAGAACAGGACAGGAGAGGACAGGAGCAAGGGGGTAAGTAAGGCATGACAGGATGATTGAAGCATTTAGTGATTCAAGAGGAAGCCGCATTTTCTTCCTTCCATAATGGGCACGTCAGTGGGCAAGTGAGGTTATGCCATCCCATGGGGCTGGTAGCAGAAATCAATCATCATATTGTTACTGCAGGAATATTGTGTCTAAAGCTAAAGCTAGAGGTAGCAGGACTGGTGGCTTGCACTGAGGATGTCACTTTAAGAGCTGACATGATGAACCATGCAATTGGGATGTCTCTCTTCCCCTGGGTTTATGACATCAGCACTAACAGTTGGAAATAACTCAGCAGAGTAAACAAAAATGTACTTGAGGTTCTCTGTGCATGCATCCCTTTCTAGTCTGTCATACACTTGCACTAAATAATAGACGATGAACACTTGGCGTCTGATTGGTCAAGTGCCTCTGTGCTTCTTTTAGCAAACATTTGAATCAAAACATCCTTATCTACCCACTCTTAGCATTACATAAACCACTAGACTGAAATGTCTTTCAGGGAGGTCAAAGCCGAGTGTGGCACTCTGGTACAACAAGCCGTAATATTTTCTTTACCCTGTAATAACTGCCTTCAGCTGATTCAGTTTATCGTGATGAAATGGGCTCAGACAGTCCCATTACACCTCCATATTGTTACACATTAGTAAATGCTTGTGAAGAAGGCCTCATAAATAAATCACATGCAGTTACAAGTGAAAAGTGCAGAACATCTTCCAGGAAATGCAGACCAGGAATCTGTCATGAAAATATGACTTTTATTTGGAATAAAAGCAGGGAGAAGCAGAAAACAGAGGTGAATATAGTATCTCTAGTCCTGAAGAAGGCCTATAGTTTCCTGTGTGCAACATTTTCAGCTAGCAAGGCAAGCCTTCATATTCTTCCTCTCTACTCTGTCTCCACATACATGTGGACATTTTTGGGTCAGTGGAGATCTTGGGATGTTGTAAATTATGGACACTCACAAACTGGCTACTATGCTGAGAATGGCTGGTGACCAAACAGCCAGAAGGCAAACTGGGGAGGCTAAAATGTTTTGGGGGCTGGTTTCTTTTTGGCACTAATCCTATGGCCCCTAGACAGCATCTATGCAGCTATAAGAATGTTTAGATGCCACTAACCCTGTAGCTGGGGATCCATGCTTGGGTGCCCCGTCCACCCTCACAGCTGACTTGGAAAGAACTGCATCTGATGCTTCTCTGAGGTCATACAAGTGACCTCACAGATGGCTTCTGGGATTTACTGGGGGAAGGGAGAGGAGGAGACCAGGATGTGTTCAAGGTGTGAACTAGCATGGCAGTTCCTCTCTGCTTTCCTTCCCATTTCGGAGTTTCTCATTTGAGTTGACTGGAATTGGACATCTGGGTTCTTTGATCATGAGGCAAGATCAACCTCCCGCCTTCTACAAGGTGCTGATGATCCTCTGAATTTGGAGGCCTTTGGGCATTCCCATGGGACTGTGCTCTAAATGCATCAAATAAAGATAGATATATAGATGATATAGATATAGATAGATATATAACTGCCTGTAATAACTGCCTTCAGCTGATTCAGTTTTTGTGTGTATATGTGTATGGACATGTCTCTCTGTATGTCATGTTCAGTTTTAAGCCTGGGGTTTCCAACACAAGTATACGTGTGTGCTTCCACACAAAATCATCATAAAGTAGGACAGACTTCAACACCTGAAAAAGTGGGCAAGTTATTTCAGAACAGTACTAATGAAAAGTAAGCCCAGGTGCTGGCTTTCCTTCCCAGTGCTGGCAGACAAAGACAAAGGTGAGGCTAAAACATGTATTTTTGCAGCTGTACAACACTGTTGCTGTGCTGAAAATCCACATTCTATTGTTATCGCTCTGCTAACAGATGGTAAGCTTTCAAAAGAGCTACTCAGAAACTCCCTTTCCTTCAAAGTTTTAGATGTATCTGAAATACCTCCTGGTTGCTAATAATTTGTAATATTTTTCATTTTATGAGGTAAGGAAAGGGTTCAGATATGGTACTATTATACTGAACTTTGTTAAATATTTTCCAGATTCTGTTTTCAGGTATAACGTTTTAAGCTTTTTCTAATTAAGCTTCAATGTTGTGAATATCCCTCTTTTTTGAGCTCAGTAGGCAGCACAGTTTTCCCAGGCTGTTGATGCTTCATACTTTGTGGTAGAGATACCTTCACAGGGTTACCGTACTAACTATATTGGGCCTATTGGATGATATCAGAGAGTGTGAGTGAAGGCAACTGAGAGAAAGGGCAACTCGGAGTAAAGGTTACTGGGAGTGAGGGCAATGTAAATAAAATGGAGCATATCCACAAGGAATGTTCAAAAATTGGTGAAAAGGAAAGATGCTGTTTTTATACTATCTACAGTGCTCAGGAAAATCAGGCATTTCACCCAGCTTTGACACAATCAAGAGCTGTCTTATGCACAGTGCAGTCACTGATCCAGCTGCTGATATTTACCATTTAGAAGGTAAATTTGTCCATTAAAAACCTCCATGGCATTTTGCTGCCTAAGTTCAATGGTGATGGCAGGGAGATTTAAAGTAAAAATTGGTATGGGAGCCACATGGGGGCTGTGTATTGCCCACCCAGGAATCGACAATGCAAGTTAATGTACATGCATTTTCTTTTTTAAAAGCAGTTTAATAAAGAAATGGAATATAATAGATGTATAGGTCAGTATGTATAATTTTATTAAAATCCATTTATGTAGCCACCTTGAGTACCATTTTTCTTGACAGATACAAGTGGGATACAAATCATATAAATGCATTCAATGGGAATAGCATAATATTAACTTTTGGTAGATTAAGTGTGTCGTCGTCAGCCGTTCAGTTTGGCCACTGTATGGACCATTGCTCTCCATGCTTCTCTGTCTCACACTGCTTCCTTCAAGACCACCGTGTCCACCCCAGTGTCTTTCTTTATGCTGTCCAGCCAACATGTGCTGGGACGGCTCTTTCTGGTTTTTCCACACCCAGCATGATTGACTTTTCGAGTGAGTCAGCTCTCCTGCCATGACAAGAGTATGACAGACTTTGTTTGGTGATCTTGGCTTTAAGTGATATTTAAGATTAAGTGCAGCTTTCCTTTTAGCAGCTCTTTAGCAGCCTATTGCTACTCCTACAAAAAATCGTATTATATATAAAGACGTGGGTAGCTATAGTTTGCAGTGAAGGGTGGGCACTGCAGATATGCCACTTCCCTGCTTAAATTACAACACTTGTGATGTGGGGCCTCCTAACCATATTGTACTGGGTTTGAGATTCAGTGGAACATGGTCATCCATGCAAACATCGTTCCTCAAGAGCCTAGCATTAGCAAAGGCAGCAGAATTAATTCTGTGCCAGACCCTTGCAGAACAGGCTGAAGAAAAACACACTGATGGACAGATGAATGCTGCAATGTGTCCATGGTATGAAATGCAGCATTTGTTATGTGAAAGACAATGCTACCTTTCAAAGAAGAAGGGATCCAATGCAAAAGTTCCTTTGAACTAACCCCCTTCCCCTCAATGGTTTCATGATGCAAACTTGCTCACCCTAATGGGCCAGACCTATTCTGGTTCAATTAGAATTAAAATGCTGTGATATTAGAAATAGCCAGTAGCATGTTTCTAGATGGAATCTTTGGAAAAAATTGATTTCTGCGAATCATTGCACAGTTGTCAGCATGCCCGTCCTTCAGGTTCCTTGCTTTTGCTAAGGGACTGCTCAAAATATTTCTTCCAAAAGCAGAAATGGTCACAAATACTATTAGTAGTTCCAGTGTAGAAGGTACCAGCTTGGTGTGTTTAGTAAAGATCTGGATGAAGACCAAGATTCAAAATTGTCCTCAGCCATGAAGATCATTGGATGAACTTGGGCATGTCACTCTTACTCCCATGCATATCACTCTCTGAGATCCTTGGAAGATGTCCCAATTGGTGAGATACCAATGAGAAATTTAAAGTGAAATCAACAATACATTTGTCAAAAAAAGTACATCTTAGCCATGGTTTTCTTACATTAATGGTAATCTAAAGAAATAAGCCCACCACTTTTGCCTTCATTTATTAGATTTATAAACTCAGTGAACTCTGAGCTGCTTACATCAGCTTCCTTTTCCTGCTCTCATCTTACTTTCACTACAGCAGCCCTGTGAACTGGGACAGGTAAACTGAGTTCTAATCCCTGCTCAGCCATGGAGCCACCTGGTGACTTTGGGCCAGTCACAGCCCAACCAACCTCACAGTGTTGTTGTTGTGAGGATAAGCTTGAGAGCAAGAGGAGGAGAATTATGCAAGCCATTTTGCGTTCTTTAAAAAAAGGAAGGAAGAAGAAAGTAAGCAAGCATGCAAGCAGGATATGACTCTAATAAATGAATTATATTTCTCAAAGCTGTTTTTTTCTGGGCTCTTGATGCAAAGAAAAATCCTTAATTCTGTGTCTGTAACTTGGTGCCACCAGAACTGGATTTCATTTGCTAGGCTCAATTGACTGTACTGTTCATGCCTTCCAATCCTGTCTTTACTTATCTGCTGGTTGTTCTTCCACAGACTGCTTCTCTTGATATTGCATTTATTGTATTCATTTCCTTTCTGTATTGCCAATTAGCTGATGCTCTCTGGAAGGTGACTGGTGATAAATTCCTGTTGTGTCTTCTCTTAGGACAGAGTGAGGATCTCAGTAATTATTGACCCCCGGAAATGGCACTGGGTATGAATTCGACTCAAATGCATGTGCTTAAACAGTCTCACCTTTGTGGGAGAAGAGAGAGTCTATATTGTTGAAGGCAGTCGTGGGATGGAATTACCCTGGTCCTTTGGATAACCAGCCTGCTGTTAAGCAACCAGCTGGAAGTGAGCACATACTTCAAACTAGATTTGCCTGGACTCTGGCAAAAGTAGGAACCACCCCTTGTTCCCTTTTACATTAAGCCCTCTCAACTAATGTTATTAAATCTCATCAATATAATGTTTGGCAACATTTTGTCTTGTAGAAATGGGCCTTATGAGATAAAAAGTGACTTCCCCATCTGGAATGGAATTTGCAGTTCAATCCTAAACATATTGCTTTGGAAAATAATGCAGATAAGGAATGTAGACACTTCTGATCCAAAATTCAGTATATGTAAAATCTGATGCTCATGCACCTTATTAAGCAATATAGAATCTTTCTTTCTGTGAGTGGAACAGTTGCCCTATCCATCACACATTTCAAAAGGTAGATGAGTCTGAGTGAATGTCGCATTTGCTTTTAAATTATATATTGGCCAAAAAGACATTTAACAGTTTTGGTCGATACCTCTGCTCTTTGAGGGAACCTGAAGTGTTTTGAACAGATTTAATTATCTCTCACTTTTGCACATGTAAGAGGCAGACATATTTTCAGAGCCAAATGTCTATTTGTTGTGATGATTACCTCCATCATGTCATATTTCAGCCAACACTTTAATATCCAAAAGGTCATCTAGCAAGCAAGGATTTCCAAATAGACTTGCTGTACTTTGAAATGCAATCTACTTAAGTTTCCAAATTGTCTAAACATCAAATAGGATTTCATTCAACAGGTGTGCAGTGGTTCATTTATATTTATATCTCAATTTATATGGTAATGTCACAAGCCATACTTAGCAACGTATGAAAGCCAGGTCTCCTCTGAATTAGGCTGGTCTTTTTCAGCATATGTAACTTTTATTGCAAATGAAATGTCAAATCAGATGGGCCACAGTACTGATCCCAGCCTTCGGTCATTGTCCCACGTAGGTGACTTGTGCTCTTGGAGAAGATACCTCTTATCACTCCAAGTCTGAAACTTTCTTATAATTTTCTTAAAGGTTGAGCCTAACTTTTCCATTATCCTATACACTTTATTCCAGGAATTGGAAAAAAGCCAGCTGAATAGACCAATATAATCACCAGAATAGCTTAGATAAAGAATTGGACATACATAGTCCAATTCCATAGAATTAACTTAGATCTCTATAGTTACCATTCTGCTGCAAGGCCCAAGAAACACAGTGGAATGCGAGGAATCCTTTTCTTTCTGTAGACTCTCTCTCAGCACAGTTATATGCAATTCATACACACTGCCCGAGTCACTGAATCTCAGCTTAACCTATCTTACAGGGTTGCTGTGAGGATAAATATGAAGGGGAGAAATGTAAGCCATCTTTGCTTCCTTACAAGGGGAAAAATAAGCAGGCGATAAATGCAATAAATGTAATAAATAAATAAAATAAATAAATACGTGAATATATACATACTGCTTACATAATGCCAAAGGAAGAAAACAGAGTACTACCCACCTATTCAATGGCTTTTCCAGGTCATTGGGGACATTTGCTATACCAAGCTAATCCTGGGGATCCTAACATATGGCTTGGAGGCATATGTTAGGATCTCCTCAGTTGGACACTAATAGCACTTTCTTGTACAGTTATCCTTCCACCATAAGCTTGTCTGTCCAGTCTCCGTGTGAAAAAAAAGAACTTCCCCACCAAGCTCTTCTTGCGCTATTGAACAATCTTTATAACAACCTCGCAATGCAGGCCATGTATTATGGGGAGTAGGGGCTGCCCTGTGCATTTGGATCCCAGAAACATCAGGTGATGTGTGCAAACCTGAAAGACCACAGGCACCTGCCACCACCCACTGCAATGCATTTCACATGCTGCATACTGAATGAAAAGATAACAGGTGATGTACATGCATGGGTCAATCAGCCTGAAGTTAGTATGTTTACCTCTTATACGATTAAAAAAAAAAAAAAAACCTTACAGAGCATCTTTGCAAAATGATAAAGAGCACAGTGAAATTACAAATTGGCATTGGATATTTCCCAGAGAATGATTCAGCAGAGAGTGATAGGAAATGATTTGTTTGGTCCCTGTGGAGAAGCATGCCAGATGTCTCACTGTTTCAGCTGTCCCAGGCAATTTGACTGTAGAGTGGTACTATTTTCAGTGTTTGTTAAAGAAGCTGTGTTGGCTCCTGTGTGCCATAACAGAGAGGTACTCCTGCCTCTGTGAGTAGCTGTGATCAACGTATCAATGGCGGCAAAGAATAACATGCTGTTAGGACATCCTCTGATGCAGCTGGGGATGCTGTATGCAAAGAAGCATAGCTTGGATGCTGAGAAGCCATGCATTCTCCTAGATATGGCATGGTTGGTCCATTTCTCTAAGCCAACACCAGAGACTACACATGGAGTTTAAAATCCAGGGTCTTGGCTGTTCAGGAAGAAGCATGGAGGGTTGGATGCATTTCCCTCTTCCCAACTGAACATAGAATCATAGAGCAGTAGAGTTGGAAGGGACCCAGAAGGCCACTGGGCCCAACACCCTGTTGTTGCAGGTTACAGCATCCCACTCAAATTGCTGTCCAGTTTCTTTTTGAATGTCTCTAGTGTGGCGAGCCCAGCACCTCTCTAGGCAGCTTGTTCCATTGTTGCATTGCCCTGGCAGAGAGGAAGCTTTGTCCTGACATCTCCCTGTTCAGCGGTTCTCCACACATACTGCATGTGTGGTTTATCTGCTCTGTGCCCTCCTCCATACTGGAATGCAGTGGGCTGGTGTCAATTGATGTAGCAGAGTTACTCAAGAGCAAAAAAACTGGGGTATTTCAAAGTTCTTTCAACATATGGCACAGCATTTGTCCACATGCCTTCCCTCCTCCTATCCTCCTGTGTTTTCCTTGCCATTTTTTTGGTGTGTAGTGGTTTTTATTTTTAAAATGAGGAGTATTCAGACATGTGGCACACCTGCCTTGATGGCTGCACAGGTATGATCCAGGATGAAGCAATGTTTGGAGATGGGGCCCAGGTGTCTTGCAATGTAGGCTTTCCAGCCATTCATTCAAATTCAGAATGAGAGACAAACATGGTGGACAGGTGACTCTGAAAAGTCAAGATTAACAAATGAGATTAATCTGACTGAGAATATTTTGGGCAACGGGGGTACAATGTAGCACAGGTCTGAGGGGTGGGAGAAGAGTTAATTCCTAGACCCAATGAGGCGGTGCCAGGATAAATGAGTGGCCCAATTATGTGATTTTAGGTGTTTCCACTGTTTGATCCACAAGCAGTGTTGGTCACCCTGATGGTGAGTCAAGACATTGGGAAAAGGAAGGGAGGAGGTATCGGTTTGGCATCAACTCTTCGCATGGGGAGAAGGTATTTCCATATATCAGAGGATTCTTTACCCGGATTTATGCAATTTTAACATGTCTCATAGAACGTGGCTTGTATTGCAACAAAACCCCTGTTATGTGCCAGTAAAAACTTTATTCTGTAATTTTTTTTTGTTTTGGCTGGTTGGAAAGGAAAAAAGGGGAATGACACAGTGTTACCAGCTCATCTGTTATTTTTCCTTACCAGACCTATAAAATAGTGGTGATCCATAGACAACACATATTTTTCAAGTGTGCATATTTAGACAGAAAAAGGTCCTACAGCTCCTTACACTTCCCCATGGTTAATAAACTCAGAACAAGCTAATATGTCACATCAATTACAAAGTGTAACTGCTAGTTTTGGCTAGTTCAGCAACTGCCAACCAGTTTCTTAAAAGTCATTTATACATTATCTAGGATTTGATCCTAAAGGTGGTTCCACACATCTGCTTGCTATGGGAAATGCAATGTGTCTGTGCCACGTAAAGCCTGGAGATGCCCTACGTGTGAGTACCAGAAAATGAGTGCTTAAAATTTCATTATGGTGCTTGGGACGTCATTATCCAACAAAACATGTTTTGATGGATAATACAGAGATTTCAGATCTGTTTGCCAGCTGAATAAGTTCAGGCAAACTGATCTCTGGCTGTCTAACTATATCTGCATAAAACAAAACTATTCCAAGACTCATAGAAATACTTGCTGGACAATAATCTCTAGAAAAACAAGGGAATCAACAGTCCTGTAGTGCATCTATTGATAAAAGAGTGCACCAAGGGAGTTTAGTTCCCTTTAACTTTCCTATTCAAAGGATATTTTTATTGCAGTTTCCAAGAAACCAATCAAGGAGGGCAGCCTCTCTAAGAGTAAGGGATAAAAATGCATGTAACTGTGCCTACCAATAATTGAGCAAACCTACTGTATATAGTGGCAGAGCTAGACTCATTATAATTTTACTTTGGCCAGGTTCAAAAAGCCAGTGCCTAACAGGCTGTATGTAGACATAATGCATAATCATCAACATTTTTATAACTTTAGATAGTTAAGCATTATATCCAAACACCTGCATTATAGATAAAAAATGCCTACGCAACTAGTGGTATGTGTTTGGAGGGGGTTTGCAAACCGTGTTATGTATCAGGGTTGCATCATGATTAATGCAATTTCTAGATGACAAAATGGTTCACTTCCTAGCGTCATCCTGCAGAGCCAGAGGTTAACTCAGTTGCCAAAACCTCAATGCCAGCCTTCCTCTAAGGAGGAAGATAAAGAGTAGGAGCATCAGTGACTTATTCAGGGCCCAAAGCCAGTGGACACAGGACCTGTGTCTACTAGACCTTCCATCTTGCGTTCCTCACAGACATCCCAGGCTATAAAACCAGAAGAAATAGATGCTTTAACAATCCAGTCAGCTGTTTAGGAAAGATGGAGCCGAACTACAGGTCTTGCCGGCCTATATGTATACATGTTCCATCAGCTTTAGCTCCCTGAGGTTCTGTTTCCCTAAAAGGGGAGTTTTCCAGCCAGCATGATCCACTTAGAGCTATCCAAGGTCCTAATTTCATCCTGCCTTGATCTTGCTATTAGCTTCTCTTGAAAGCTTCTGTGGGACATCAGCAAACTAAAACATGGGAATAGCAAGGCTCAAGGAAACAAGGCACAGCAATAATAATTAAAATTATGGCTGCACTGGGTTATACCAATATCATGACCATGTGCAGATGTTCCAGAAAACATTCTCTGAAGTTAATCTTCACATACTCAGTAAATCTCCAAATCACGTACAGTCTGCACAGTATATGACTTCAGAGGAAGAACGTCTTACTTAGAGTAACACATACCTTTTTACATGCTCTGTTTCCTGAAAATAAAATGTGTAGAACTGCTGAGCAGCGCATTCTGCTTAGCAAAAGGAAAGCAAGCCAGTTTTTTACATTTCATATTTGCATATTTAAATACCCTTTAAATAGGAATCCCTCCTCCCATTTAAGTTTGGCAGTCTTGTAATTTTCTAACAAGCCTTTCAATCAATGCACCCTCATTCTTACAATGAACTGTAATGCTTTAGTAAAGTCAGATGATTGGGAGAAATTTGTGCCAATTTACCGTATTACTTCGGGCAATGGGTAATTGGAGAATTGTGCTGGGTTTTTCATCTCCATTCTATCTAAAAAGCTAGAAGTGTAAAATACTGTTTACAGAATTGTTGTTAATTGTTTAGTGTAAATAATTGGTCTGCAGACAGTAGTTGCAGGCAGCTGTTGGCTTAATTTCAGAAAGTTTCTCATGAGTCATTTATGCAAATTAAGAAGGAACTGCAGAGTAAGCGCCAAACCCAGTCTAGTTGGGATTTTTTTTTTTTTTTTTTTTTTTTTTGGGGAGGTGAGGAATGGTTGAAGTATTTTTATCACCCCAACTTATATAATCATCAGATAATGCAATAAAGCACGAATGAAGACAGACAGACAGACAGACAGACAGAAAGTGTCCTTTATTCATTTTTCCCTAAAGGCAAGCCACTATATTTCTATTTTCAGGGTCAAAAATTGTTTAATATTTTAAGAAATTAATACAATACAAATGTTTTTA
Source organism: Varanus komodoensis (assembly GCF_004798865.1). Lineage (NCBI taxonomy): Eukaryota > Metazoa > Chordata > Lepidosauria > Squamata > Varanidae > Varanus > Varanus komodoensis. The sequence goes on from NW_025335568.1 coordinate 15,117,794, forward strand.
AAAGCATGACATTTACTCAATCCCCATTTACTGGATCAAAACTTGGTGTACTAAACCCAAAACTAACCATATGCCAATATGTATATTTTGGTAGCATCCGGAGAGATCCATCCCAAACTTTCTCTAGAATTTGTTTCCAGGATATTAACACTGGGTTTCCTTACAGGTAATATTTTCTTCTATGTATGTGAGCTTGAAATGCTTCTGGAAGAGACTCATTTGTTATATTTTAATTTATCATGTATTGATGCTGTTGAGAGTGCAAGGATGCAATGTTGGTAAGCTCAAAGCCTCAAATATACCTAGTAGAATGTTTGACTTCCCCTTCTGAATTACAGACGCTCCCTTGTTGCATCATAGCCTGTTTGTGCAACTCCCCTCAGTTGCAAAAGGTATACCAAGGCTGGTGTTGAGAGCTACTATCCAAGATACACAAATCCAGAACTTCCCTTGGGCATATAGAATAAGTTGCATGATTCCTTGGTTCCAAGCCAGTCCTTCTAGCCTCCTTCTCCATTGGAAGGGTTCTCAAAAGAAAATTCTTTGCAAGTCCTCTTTACTGGTGATTGACAGCTGGCCACCCTAGCGGTAATTCAAATGACCTGCGATAGCGTTCAAGATGGGGGCTAAGAGGCTCCATCAGAGAAGATGTTTGAATCCAATCAGGTAAGAAGGCCTTTTCCCATGAAGTAACAGGCTGTTGCGCATTCAGGAAGGAGAAGAAAAATCTCAACAAGCTTAACAAGTGATATTTTGATGACTATTCAACATCCCAGAATTTTCCTCTTAAAAAAAACAACAAAACCTTCTAATATATCTAATTATTGTGTTAGCCTGTGCCTCATAAAGCTTTCATGAAGAAGGAAGGGATGGAATTGTAACAAGAAAGGTTTATTGTATTTTAATAGGACTTTATTATTTCAGTCTGTCTTTTTGTTCATAGGAAGAGTAGTTCTTTCTTTCTTGCAGTAATTCAGTTGCGTTTGTATTCTAGTTCTTAGCTCTAGTTCCTGGCAAGGTCTTCATTTAAAAAAAAATGGGGGAGGACAGATAATAATTTAGGCTAAATTAGGAAAACTTGTTTATTTTGCATAAAACTGATTTGCATTTTGTGTTTTGATTGCAAGATGATGATTTATACAGAGCTTTCTGGATTTTTGCGGGGGACAGGAATTGGTGGTTGGGAGGGGGAATTGTAGCTGCATCTGATTCAGAAAGCATATTTTAAATGCCACTCATAGCAGCTCTGTATGGGAGATAGCTAGTGTCAACTGTGTCAACCATAAGGATTACATGCAACTTTATATTCACAGGTCCCCAAGCTTATATTTTGAGTTGATTATGATGACCACAGATTCCATTAAAGAGAAACTGGAGCCGACCACCTTCATTTTTTTTTTCAGAACAATGCAGATTTGCTCCCCAATAGTTCTATTACGAATTCTACAGGGATGTCTGAGGATATTTTGCTACCTGAGACAGAGCAGCAAATGATGCTCTTTCCCTTAGCACATACCAAGACTACCAAGGTCTTTTGTAACCCAAGACATAAAATCCCAAATCAGCCATTTTACTCTGGCTATGGCAGTGCTAGTCCTTATATTCTTCACCTTATTTTCACGAAGCTGAGCTTTAATTTAACTAGGATTTATATTTGAGACTTCTTATTTTATAGAAAATATTTATTCACTTCACTCATCCAGTCAGTTTCTAAAAAAATGCCTAATGATCTTCCAGTACTGTGTTGTGCACACATGCTCTGATGAGATTCTCAGGCATGCATGAAAGATGGCCTGTTTTGAGGGGACTGATAACTCAGACTCTGAGCAGAATGTGGGGATGGCTGAACCAGACCAGGCTCAGACCTCACAGTCTGACAACAGAATTGTAACAGTTGTTGTAACTGTGCCTACACACTCCCCTCTGCGCTGCCAGTCTGTTCCTCACAAGAGGAAAAAAAGTTGGAATATAAATGCAATGTTAGAGTAACAACATTAAGCGCAACAATATCAGACATCTACCAGGTATCAACATCAAGGGTACGCATGGTTGTTTCTACTTATTGATGTTGATTCTACCTAGCATCAAGGGTATGCATGGCTGGGCACTTGCTAAGATCAAGAGTCTCTGGATTCATGCCTCCTTTTCAGCACTGTAACCCTTCTCTTGCCTTTTAGACTTGCCGTCTGCTCTAACTTGTCATACTTTCTGAAGATATAGAAATGGGCAATGAAAGGAGACAGCAATAGATGACGGTTACAAAGCCCAAGTTTGGGTGGTTAGAGTTGCATTCAGTTTTGTTGTATGCTTAATTGGAACCATGAGGATTTGTTTGCATTAAAGTCAGTGTACTTTTAAGCTTTCGTATTGGATGTACATTCCAGATGTCTTAAACTGGTGTGGATTCATAATATAATTGGTTAGCACAGACTTGCTCTCTCCCGCTCCAATTCAGTGACTGGTTTTATTGCCCAAATCAATGAGACCAAGTGATGTTTGCCAACTCATGTTCAGTTCTTTTTGCCGAGGAAGCAAACTTGTACAGCCATACAATATTAGAAGTAATTGCACATTTCACTAACAGTTTTTGTTTATACTTTAGCTCATATACTAATAAAGGTGAATTCATTGTGTAACCTTTCCTATCAATAAATCTTGATGACTTTTCTTGGGAAGTCAATATGTGCTGAGAGAGAGATTTTCCTGCACACATTACAGGCAAGGAATCTACATTTCAAAGGGCCAAATTGCAAAGAGGAAAGGGCCAAGTGTGAAATAATATGGGGGCACAAAAGGGGGGGGGCAATCGCATGTTTGGAAGTAGCCTAGACTGGGTGTTGGGCCTCATGTAAACACTGGTGGTGAGATCCTAAGTTTAAGGGGTGTAGACCAGGTCATGTGGGCTGTACATCTTCATAGGACTGTTTTTTGCCAGTTAGCATCTGCTACATTTGATGCTCATCTCACTTTGCCTAACAGAAGGCCCAGCCTTGATGTCTGAAGCTTGATGAAGGAAGACCTTGTCAAACATGGTGACTGAACACTAGACCTTCCTTCCCAGAGCAGACTCTTCGTTAGGTTTTAACATCTCCAACTTCAACTTCTGTAAACTAGTGGAATATTTAACTTTTTTAAAAAAATGCATGCCTTCCAAATGATTTTATGCTGTATTATTGCTGTACGATCTGTTGCTATACAATGAAACATTCAGAGAAATAGAGGAATGATTCAGACTAGGTTTCCACAGAGAGAGTCATATTTATCAAATTTTTCCTTAGGAAGGAATAGTATGTATAACATTCCCCTTAGGCAAGGAAAATCCAATGTGCCGAGTAATTGTAAGGCTGGCACACATACTGTGCCATACTTTTCCCATGCAGTAGCCCATGTAATTTTACATCATCTAAAAGGCAGAAGGCATTTCAAGCCTACAAAATTCTTAGTCACCAAGAGGAAATGTCAGGCTGGCTATGTGGTTCAAAATTGTTCATCAGCAACTGTCCAGTATGTACCCTGTGTTCTATTTCAGCTGTTCAGAAGGACCTCCAAGTGTGAATATTGCTAGAGGAGATGGAATCTAAGTTAAAATTGAGAATGCTTCAAAAATCTCCAGAAACTGCTTGTTTTGCAACACTGGCATGCAGGAACAATGATGTAAATAGGGAATGTGCTTAGATTTCTCTAAAACTTTGGGAAGAGTCACATGATTGCTGACATTCTTTTAATGGCCCTCTGAATTCAGTTGGTATTCATGCAACTAAGATGGAGAAATGTCCAAAAGCTAAACTGGTTGCTCTGGATAGGATATCTTGAAGAGCGTTCATTCATAGGGGCACCATAAGTTCAAAACAATTGGATAGAACATAACAGCAACAAAGATGTGGAAATACATTTGTTGTCATGTACTGCCAAGCTCTCCCCCACTTACGGTGACTGTATGAATGAAAACGCTTCAAAATATCCTATCCATGACAGCCCTGTTCAGCTCTTGTAAATTCCAGGCTATGGCTTCTTTTATGGAGTCAGTCTATCTCATACTTGGCTTTCCTTTGCTTCTTCAGCCTTAGGTTTTCCCTAGCATGATTGTCTTCTCCAGGAGCTTTTGCCTTCTCGTGTTGTGTCCAAAGTATGGCAGCCTCGGTTTGACTAATTTTGCTTTTAGAGCAATCTCTGGCTTGATTAGAAATATATTAGTGGTTGCTTGTTACATGTAAGGTTCTACATGTAAGATTCTATCCCAGTGTGGTGCACCCTAAAAGGATTGGATTACAACCACCAGCTTTCCTGATGATTGGACAGATTGTCTAGGGTGATGCATAGGAGTCAATGTTCAGAACAGACTCGACCACACCAGGTAGCAGAAGGCTACTCAAATGGCACAGTATGTAATGAGAAAAATGATTCTCCCTCTCCCATACATAATCAGTGCTGAATTATACCCATCCATATCTTCTAGCTGGCTTAGGTGATCAGTTGTTGAGAGAGCACACACTTTGATTCTGGATCCATCGCAAACAAAATCAACTTTGCTTGATGCCAGAGGACTGAGTTTATAATAACTGCAATTGTTTAATTTTATACTCACTTTCATTCAAGTGGGATTAAGAATGAAACCTTTGCACACTCCTTATAACCTTGTCCCCATATCCAAAAGAAATAGTAAAAACGGGAGGTAGGATATGTGAAAACAGCTAAACATTGACTCCAATATATCACTTTCGCAGAACACTTCTTAGTCCCCTTCAGTATGAAAACCATCTATTCATTCTTATCTTCCCCTGTTCTTTAACTCACTACTAATCCTTAAGACAGCAGTTGGTCTTTTTCTATTAACTGCTAATTTTACTCAGTGCCATTAACAAGAGGTAATGTCTCTCTGGGAAATCTTAGCTACATGTTTGTGTTGACAGTCTTAATTATTCTCTTTTTAAAAAGGTTAGTGAGGCAGGACTTATTTTTGCAGAAGCAATGCTTATTCTTCATCAGTGAGTCTAGTTCTTCTATTTGTTTAGTAATTCTACTTTACTATTGTCGTCTGGAAATTTACCTAGGAAAGAGATTAAACTAACAGATCTAGCATTTCTTTGCCCTCCACAGAACAGATCGACTGTCTTCCAATCCTCTGCAAAGGAAGCCAAGTGTAATGACAGTTTACATGTTGTTGTTGCAATGATTCCATATTTGCATTGTTTGAAAACTCTTAAAAATGTACCACCTGGACTTTGAATTATTAATTTTTAAATTGTTGATTATCACTAGAACGATATCTCCTGCCACTTCTATATGATCATATTCTTTAGTATGATCTTCTGTCAGTCACGCAACAAATCAAATCTTTCTTGTGTGATATCTATTTCTTGAACAACAAACTTGCATCATTGATAGAAGTTTACTTAGAATTAGTTGTTCCTATCCTCAACACATTCTGTCTTAAAAGTTTCCATTTATCTTTAGTGGAATTAGATGCAGTATGTCATTTGAAAACTTGGTGCAAAGTTATTTTGATGCAACTCAAATCCATTAAAAGGAATTATTTCTGTGTAACTAAATTGCATGTGGATTTTTTTTCTCTTGGCTGTTTTTAAAATGTCCTTTTCTGTCTTTTTATAATAAGACAAGGGACCTTGTTGGTAAAAATAGAAATAGCTTATCTCATGATACAAGAAATATTTTTAAACAAGAAATGTTTGTGAGGACAAGATAGAGAATCATTTGGGTGCATCACAATATCTGGTCAAGTTGATTTTTAAAAGGTAGAAGACGTTTGCATTTCTTCTTTCAGTGAGACTAATCTTGTTGTCTGACCTGGACTATGTACATTATGTAGTACGTGTGATATGTATGCATACAAATGCATGCACAACTTTACTATATACATCCTAACTAGAACAGTTTTCTGTTAGCTTTCACTCCATGTGTATGAATTTCCACTGACACAGTAAATGTTGCATTATCTCACAAGGCACCTTGCAAACAGTCATCTTTCATTTGCACACTTTATGTCAATAAAACTAGGGCTATGAACAATAAACAGTTCCTCATCCAATGTCACCTACAATGCTTTGCAGTTGAGTAAGGATTTGCTTCTCAAACTGGGCTGTGAGACGCTTGACACATGGATAACTGCGGCCAGGTCAGACTGATTCAAGAAGGCTCACAGCTGTTATGCCATGCCTAAATTGCACCAGCACAGTCTCTGCCACCAGGGCCACCTGAAGATCCAGGGATGGAGTAGGATGAAGAAGCTTCCAAAGCCATAGGAGCCCCTGTTTGACAATGGCATATTGTCTTGTGTAGCATCTATTTAATGGTTAGAGTGGCAAGTCTGGTTCAGCAGGCTGTTAAGAAGTCATGTGACTGGGTTCCCATGACACAGGAAGCCATGTTACTGGTTAGAATTATGCGAATCCCCTGGCACATGACCAGGCTTGTTAACTACGTGCTGGCTGTGCAAACTCCCAGAAAAACCACGCTAAGGGTGCTTACGAGCATTGTAAGAACTGACTAAATGGTGTGCCACATGTTGCTCACCCAATAACAACCCTCCTTATGCTATTTCTGCCACTGTATCTTGGATTCCCTTGGACCAGTTAAATACTCTGATACAGTGTATTTTTCAACGGTGCATCTTCCAGTGCATGCTAAACTTGAGGAATGGTTGGGGAGCAAGAGGCACAGCTATGCTGCAAGGGTGAGCACCCTATAGATTTCAGCAAAGCGGCAGCAACTCTGAGAAGGAGATAGGGCCAGTCAGCCATCAGGTGCTCTCCTGCCTGCCAATTGGAGCCCTTCCTCTCTTTCTGCCTTGCCTAAAAAACTGGAGAGTAAATGGAATGTTGCTTTCCCCATCCCCTTTCTTATAAGAAACAGTGAATGTGCCTCTATTCATGCCCACTCAGAACTAAATCCTATTCCCTTCCATGAAGTTTCAGCAAAAGAAAATCATATGGTCATTCGTCTTAGTGGCTCTTACCTTTGGAAAACTTAGCATGGAATAGGAACTGCATGTGCTTTCAGGAATTGCTTTTGGATGGAAGAGAGTAGGCCGATTGATCCCACTGACTTTACTTTACAGGAGGAAAGAAGACAGCAGCAAGCAGCACCAGGGCTGCCTCCTCTTCTCTTCCTATCCCTTTCTGCAAGATTTTTTTTTGAGGGGGGGAGGGAAGGAAGAGCTGTCATTCTGGTGCCCCTTCTCAAAGAGTTCCATTCATTCACTGCATTTCAGCAGTGTGCAACCTAATGGATTGGATGGGCAGGGGCCTTTGCTCTGTACACCTCACCGGTCCAGCTCCTCTGACTCCTCCTGCAGTTGCATGTCTGTGTAAGATCACACATGCAACACAATGGGAACCGTGCTGTAACAGCACTCCCTGCCAAATGGAAGGGACTGTATTGTAGTTTCCCCCCTCCCAAGAGTCTCACCGGGTGACTTTGGGCCAGTCACTGACTCTTAGCCCAACCAATCTCACAGAGCTGTTGTGAGTTAACATGGAGAGAAGGAAGTTCATGCACACCTTCTTGGGGTCTGTAGAGGAAAGTTATAAGCTTCGGCATGCTTATGCACATTGAAGAGACTTCAGTGCATGCAGCTTTGCATATTAAGAGACTTCAGAATGTGAAACTTCGTACTGGCTTTGGATGATTATGTTCTGCCCTAAACTGGTGCAAGGCAATCAGATTTGCCCTTTCCTAGTTGGAAATTGTGTGCGAATGGAAAGTGGGAGCAGAGGTGACTGGTATCCAGGAAAGAAAGCAAGATGCATGTGTTTGATGTCCTCCTAGAATTTTGCAATTCTTTCTATATGTTACCCTTCTTACCCTTTTGCAAATGATTCTGTATGTTGTTCTTCCTATCATTTGAATGATTCAGTTTTGGGACATGCTTCCAAGCCTTTCTGAAGTTACAGACAAGTAGAAAGAAAGAAATGTTTCACAAAATAAATCAAATTGCCCAGTCCTGTGAATGTCATCATGTTTCAGTCTGCAGATGAATGGCCAACAGCTTCACAGAGTTAGTGGTGGGTGGGTGGCAGGGCTGTGCAATACACTTCAATTTACTGATGTATTGATTAGGCAAAACTGGAATGGGCTTCAGAAAATGACTTGCTTGGAATTATCTATCAGGTGTGGGATCTCAAATGATTTCCCTTTGCAATGGATTGGGTTCACTGTGTGCCTTGCAGTGGCAAAGATAATTTACATCAGTGGTACTAGGTTATCTCATGACAGCAGAGATATTGATGTGTAACAGAGCTGCACGAGATATAAGGCATTCGGTTCTGGCAATGTAATGAGATGAAAGATAAGAGACAAAATGATTAGAAAAAGAAAAAGAAAGGGACATCATTGCCTGGACTGGAAAATGCACAATCCCGCCTACCGCCGAGGTCCAGTACTGATTCCCAACATTTGCTTTGCAGAACAACATTGCTTTCTGGAATGTGACCAGTCTGTTCAGTAGGACAATCATATCTTCCCTTCTCTGCCCCTTCTGCTTTCTCTCCAGCCCCCACTTTTTCCCCTGGGTCTAATCATGCCATCCTTACCTCCTTTGAGGCAGTTCTTCTAGTCTCCTTGTCTGCTCTGTAATTAAATGTACCCCTCTTTCCAAGAAAAAAAAAAGGCTCATAAGAGAAGCGAGGAAAAGCAGGCTTGTCTTCAGCACTAGCTGTCCTTAGAAAGGTGCCTGAGCTTGACATTAATTGATAAGATCTTCAGAAATAGTCATTATGCTACCAGGGTAGCCATATGCTCTTTAATATCCTGGACAGTCCTCTGTTTGAACTGCTGCCAGAGGATCATCCTTTGCTTTGAAGATCTTTGTTTCAAAGATAAAGGTCCAATCAGGAGGCTACAAAAGAGAGGGCTTTTATTTAAAACAAAACAACAACCCTACCCAAGTTCTGGCACCTATGTTATTGTCTTTCTTTGGAGCCAGACAGGCATTTTAGAGACCTAGTTGTGCTAGTTTTGTAAGCTGTCCTGGGACATTTTTCTCGTGTAGGGATATAAATGTTTTAAATAAAATAAAGAAAATACATAAATATTGTTTTGCATTATATTATATTTTAAATATAATCTTTATCTTTATATCTTTATCATATATTTTATATTTTAACTGTTATAAGGCATTTATTTTTTTAACTGTTGGTAATTTGCCCTGAGAAATGCAGTAATTAAATAAACCATCAGGAGGAAGAGCTGAACCTTGAAGTGACCCATCAAAACTACTTGGGCAACACACAGAGCAAGGTACATGTGTGACCTGGCCACTGCCTTCCACATATACAGTGAATGCACTGTCTTTCTCTTTAAAAGTATAGTATTTTTTTCTCCCCGAGGTCCTCCAAAGTTGATGGACTGCTAGAGGACCTTCATCTTTGCAGACACTCCCTGTTGGAAGGGCCATCCAATTCAAGCAGGAAGATGAACCAGGCAAAGGAAGAACATGGCCCTGAAATTGCCCATCAACAGTTAGCACCTAGATTGCAAGCTGAAGAAGCAAGAACACAGGTTGTCACCAATTCTCCACTATGAGTATTTATTTATGATAATTATCTCTAGATAGGGATTTATCCATGTGAACTAGCATACGGAAATGTTATGCAAATCACCATGCACTTTCATTTCCCCACCCCCTTCTTTTAATAGTGTGCCTGTGTTCTTGGATGAGAAATTTCAGCCTGAACATTAGGCCAATGGTGGTGGTGGTGGTGGAAGTAACAATGAAAGTGAGTATGCTATCTCCTGACCCGCTTCAACCAATTTTGGGCTATGTATGTGAGGGACATCCCTTGAGAAGGACCCCATGCGAGCTGCTTCCCAGCTGTTGACAGCTGGCATATGAGAACCTACATCACTCAGATGGGTGCTCTTGGCAAGCAGGTGAAGATGGCCGTCACTAGCTGGCAGTTCTGACACCAGGCAGTGTGTTCTGAATTGCACTCTGCACATTGGCCAAAAGCTTCTCCATGTTATTACCCATGAACTGTTCCCCACTGCAAAGCCGTTCTTCATTTCCTGCTCTGTCTACCAGTCTCAGCCAGATTATCTTTTTTTTTCTTTTTGTGAGACCGCTGTGACCCAGACTGTACCACCAGAATTATGTCACTCCTAGAGGTGTAAAAATATTGTCTTTGGGTGCTTCCCTTTGTTGGTCAATGGAAGGGTCAATGGAAGGTGACAGAGGCTCAAATCAGGGACACTAGCAATGGGACTCAACCGCCTAGCCCAGTCCAGCTTCAGGAGGGCAGCATCACTGTACACTACCTGGGCACCCCCTCCCCCCAGTCGCAGTGCTTCTCCTCCTCACTTCTATTTGCTCGCTCAGGGTGTGCAAGTATAAAGTAGGGGGGAAGTACTTACATGATAAAAGTAGAAGGGACAGTGTCCCCCTCCCAACTTTGCCTTTGTGTGTGTGTATAGAGTAGGCCCAGGACAAGAAGTCAAGTAGATGGCAAGCAATAACAGTGCTGAAGAAGATGCAGGCCAAATCCTAAATCTCTTCCCGCCACAGTCATGATTCCAATCAAAATCACCCCTCCCAGCCTTCAATTATTTAAAGAAAGAAGCGGGGAAAGTCATCGGGCAGTATTCCATGCTGGCTGCACAGCCAGCCACTGTGGTGTAGTGGTTAAGAGCACAGGTCTGGGACTCAGAGGATCTGGGTTCTAGTCCCCACTCAACCCTGGAGCCAACTGGGTGACTTTGGGCCAGTCACAGGCTCTCAGTCCAGCCTACCTCACGGGGATGTTGTGGGGTTAAGATTGGGAGCAGCAGGAGAATGAAGTAAGCCACTTAAAATTCTTTAAAAGAAAAAAGGTGGGCCATGCATCTAAGGAGTAAATAAATAAATATTGCAGCTACCAGCAATTCAGGGGTCCAGTGATAGAACAGAAGGCTATCAAGCTCCGTGTTTGACCATTAAGTTGCATGTCCTTCACTGATTCTTCACCCAGGTTATTTTCTGAGCTCTGGTACTCACTTGACCCTTCGTGCCCATTGGCTTGCCTCCTGTTCTGACACTGGCTATGTTGCGTTAGAAAGAGCTCTCTACCCGCTACTCTTTAGGCGACTGTGCTTCAAACTGCAGGATACATCCAGTGGAAGCATTCACACCCTTCTCTTTCTTACTTACTTGAGAGTAAGTGCATGCAGTCCTGCTTCAGACCGGGTGCAACACACAATTGGTAAGAGAGATTTAAACATTCCCCACCAGCTGTTTGCTTCCCGAAATCCCAGCTGCAACTCAAATGCAGGGATTACATAACAGAAAACGATCCTGCATTTAAAAATAATCCTACACTGAAGTCAGTTTTATCTTTTTTTTAATGCTGTGTGTGTTTGTGCGTGAACTTCGGGAAGCAAGCAGCTGTGGGTGATGGGGTGAGAGTTTAATCCGCCACTTATCTCCAGTAAGAAAGCAAGAAAGGGGTCTGCTGCACACTCTTGAATTAATGCAATGTATAGCTTGACCCTGAGAGACCTTCTTATATCGTGAGGGTCCAAATGCAAGGCTAAAAGGTTACCTATACTGCTTTTCGCAGAACATCCCGCCAGGTCAATAGCTCTTCAAGATACCCTGTCACAGACTGCACTTCTCAGTGATGCTAAACTTGGTCATTGTGAATCCTTGCCTCCTCTTGATATTCAGAGCAAATAGATTTGTTGGGCGATTACCTTTCTTCCTTTCATTTGCAGATTTTCCTCATTTCATTCTGGCTGGGAGGAAGGTGCCATTATAACACTATTGTAGCATTTTTTAAAAAGGCTATTCCGTGTATCCCCTGTTATGTGGTGGTGGTGGTGGTGGTGGTGGTGGTGGTGGTGATGAGGATGATGATATGGCACAGTGTGACCTGCAGAGTGTATCAGAGAGTTCTTAAAGCCAAGGGAGAGGCTCTTGTCATGTGTGTTGCTGCACCAAATATCCGCTATAAATGAAAGCACAGCATCTTCTCTGGATCCTGCAAACCAGATGAGAAAATAGTTATTTCCTAAGTGATTCTGCTTCTTATGAAGGATCTGAATTGTGACTGCATTTTTAATACTTTCACAATATACCAGCCACTCAGTTCGAAGGGCTGATACACAGATTAATTTATTCTGATTTTGTTGAGTGAATGAAGATGATATTTCTCTCAAATTGTACTGTGGGGAGGGTGGCTGTGGTAGAAATAAAAGCATTTTCAGCCACCATGGGAGAGAATGATGCTTCTTCCTAGCTATAATATTTTCTAGACTGCTGCACGGTAAAACAATGGAAGGCAAATAGAAGCACTGTCTTTTCCCTCTTCTTCTGCTTCTAAGGTCACTACTAATGGGTTTTGAATTGATGCTCAGTACCAGGTCTCCCTGCTACATCTGAGTGTGGAGCTGGTTTCCACATAATTGCTTGGCAGGGATTCCACTTGAATGTATGTGCAAGGTAGAGATGCTTAACCATGAGAATTCCCACTAGGAGTTTGCTGCAGTGGTTGAAAAATACGGTGTAGTTTATGACTCCACATGTTACAGAACCAACTCCTACTAGCAAAACAGAGGTTGCTTCTTTCTCTATGGAAGGTTTTGTGCTGCTCATGATATCAGTAAATACCTTATTTACTGGCCATGTCTATAAAACCTAACCATGAAACTAGGCAACCTGATATGCTCCAGATGTTTTGTACTGCAACTCCCATCAGCCCTTGCTAGCAGGACCAATTGTCAGGCATTGTGGCAATTGCTCTGCAAAATGTTAATCCCAGGGGATGGGGGATTTCCATCAGGAATGGAACACAGTGCTGAGAGTTCTAATCTCTTCTCTCCACATCTGTGATCCCAACCTTCCAACCTTCAGTTAGTAAAAGAAAAAGGGGAAAAGCAATTGAGTATCATTTACTGCTTGTTGCACATCAGCAAGAGGTACTTCTAGCCAGTGAGATAGTGTACCATCTACTCTGGATTGCAGCCTGAATGTTTAAAGACCATCGTATTTTTGTACTTGGTATATTTGGCCAAAGCTCAGTTCCAGTTCCAGCTAAAATCCTGAGTAGATACTGGACACTGGCACCATCAGTCTCCGTTGCTATGCCACAACAAAATCTGGACTGTTTTTATAAACCTGTAATGAAAACTGAAGATTGTTGTTAACCACCAGGAAGCTCCAGCATTGGGGTAGTATAGAAATGAAATAAACAGCAGCAACAGCAATTAATAAGCAGCAGCAGAAGTATCTGCTGTTAGTTGCTCCTGAAGCAACAGATTCTTTTGTCCGTTGAAGCAACAGATTCTTTTGTCCATCTGGTAGTGGTGGAACCAAAGCAAGTAGTGAGTAGAGCCACTCACGCTCTTTCTTTCCTCCTCATCCTCCTCTTCCTCAAGTCCCCCTCTCCTTCTTTTCTCATGCTCTACCTCCTTGCTCGGTGGGCTGCCAGAGGCAGAACAGCTTGCTCTTAGCAGTGGTCTAAACTGATAACTTGGAAGAGACTTCTGAAACTGAACCTAAGACCATGGTTCTTGTGAAGCCATAGAGTTTGAACAGAGCCTTCATTTTAGTGCCTAAAAATTTTCAGGCGAACTCTCAGAGGACACATGCTTAATCAAGTATTAATAATAGCTTTACTTATAAGAATATGCGCATCTGTAAGTAAACCATGAACACAGACAGATGCAGAGTAGGCGTGAAGTATCTGTGGTTTGTTTTCTGCCATAAGCACTTTTTTTACTCCTCAAAGTGCACAGGCTGTATATTAATCAACATGCTGGAGTCAGCCGCAAAAGGGAATTTGGATTCCCTCTTTGCTTTTCGAAAGAGTAACTGCAGCTGCCAATCAGTCAGGCTCTGTCATCAGATATAGTCTGAAAATTTAATAGGTATGTATCTTGATGGTATTTAAAAGGATGCACAAGGAGCCAGCTAACTCAACAAGGGGACTGAGAGAAAGAATTCTTTGTTCTGTTGTGCCATATTCCAACTTTTTTGGCCTGGGAAGGCAGATGCTGAAGCTGTGAGATTGCCCATGACAATACGGAGGCTTCTTGGTTCCCATTTGATTTTCTGCACAGTCTGCAGGAAAAGAAATGGAACTGCCAGATCACTGTATCTAGCTGCAGATTGTGCCACAGAATTTGTATATGGGATTCTGTGAGTTTCCATGGCTCTAGCTAATCTGCATGAGATCACAAGAACAGTATCCTACTTAGCATCGTTTCTCGTATGTTCTTTGACCAATTTTTAGTTGTGCCAGGCTCCTGTAATCTAAGCCCAAATTAGACTTATCTCTTCTGAATAATAAAATGTTAATGGCTGAGTTTTGCTCAGTGGTTTAAGAGTGTAAATATGCATACAGCTTGCAAGTGACCTTTAAAGTTAAAATTCTGCTTTGGATAACGAATGTAAAATAACTGTACTGTGATAGGGTTTTCATTTAACATAAGTGAACTATAGACCAGAATGGTGAGTCTGGGAGACAGTCATACATGCTGGAAGGATTGGGTCATGTTCTGGATTTAAGAAGTTTCTAGGATCCTGGTTTTTGTGCATTTAAATAAACAGGTAGACATTAACTTTAGATTTAAGATCAGAGGAAGACTGGAGAACTCTATTCACAACCAATTATGGATATCTCTATCTTCACACAAATCACAAGACCTATCAGCTAGAGATGGATGAACACCTCTATTGGTTTATGTCTCGCTATCAGACATGTCTCGCTATCGACTGGCTTAGGGTGTGGTGCCAGAAGGAACGCTTTGGTTTCCTCGACCACAGCACTCGTTTTCTTGCCAATGGACTTCTGGCAAGGGACGGGTTGCACCTCACGAGGATGGGGAAAAGGTCCTTTGGAGTTGCTCTAGTGAGCTTCATCCGGAAGACTTTAAACTGAGCCAGGGGAAGGGGGGGTTCAGGCTCCCCAGTAACGTGTCTGCACTGGACAAGTGTGGGGGGAGGATCAGGGCTCTGAGAGCAGGGTTTTAGAGATACTGCAGGGACTGACAGGACTCCTTCAGAGAGGGGCCAGTTACCAGGGAGGATGGGAAGAAGGAGGAGGCTGGGAACTCCAAGGGAAGGAAGCGGTGGGAAGGAGATGAGGTGCATGTACACCATGCTAGGAGCATGGGTAATAAGCAGGAAGAGCTTGAAGCTGTCCTGGGAATAGGAGGGTATGATCTGGTGGGAATCACAGAAACTTGGTGGGATGAAAGGCAAGTCTGGAATGTGAACATAGAAGGGTATCATCTTTTTAGAAAGGACAGGAAGGGAAAGAGAGGTGGGGACGTGGCTTTATACATCAGGGAAGGGATAGGATGCAGTGAAATAGAATGCAGGACAGATGGGGATTCAGCAGAGGCTGTCTGGGTGAAACTTAGGGGTTTTGACAGGGAAAGAGACCTGACAGTGGGGGTATGTTATCGCCCTCCAGGTCAACTTGAGGCCCTGGATGATGTCCTGATGGGCCAGATTCTAAGGATCGGGGGAGAGACACAGTAATTATGGAAGATTCCAATCTCCCGGATATTACTTGGGAGACTCACTCGGCGGTGACAGCCAGGTCACGTCGCTTCCTAGAAGCTATTGAGGGAGGGTTTTTCACACAGAGTGTCCGAGAGGCGACAAGGGGGGGAAACATCTTTGACTTGGTCTTGACCAATAGGGAGGAGCTGATAGATGAAGTACAGATTAGGGGAGCTCTGGATGCGAGTGATCACTCCATCCTTTGCTTTGAGATCAGGGGACTGCGGATGGGCAGCAGGTCGAGCACTAGAAGCTGGGACTTCAAGAGGGCCAACTTTGGCCAACTGAAGGCCAGGCTGGGGAAAGTCTCCTGGGATACGTTACTGGAAGGTAAGCGAGTTGAGGAGGGGTGGATAGCACTCAAAAGGGAGGTTTTGGAGGTGCAAGCCTTGACGATTCCTCTAGTCAGTAAGGTGGGGAGGCAGAGGAGAGTGCCGCCATGGATGCGAAAGGAGGTGCTTAGAGGGATTAGATGAAAGAGGAACTGCCATAGGAAATGGGTACTGGGGGAAATAGACAAAAGGGTATACTGGGAGGAGGAGGCCCGTTGCAGAAGGATTCTTCGCAAGGCTAAGGCTGATTACGAGCTGAGACTTGCCAAGAATATCAAGAGCAACAAAAAGGGCTTCTTTCAGCATGTAAATAGGAAGAGGAAGGGGCGACAAGTGGTGGGACCACTAAATAAGGAGGAAGGAGATCCAGT
The DNA here is from genome assembly GCF_004798865.1 of Varanus komodoensis. NCBI lineage: Eukaryota > Metazoa > Chordata > Lepidosauria > Squamata > Varanidae > Varanus > Varanus komodoensis. The sequence continues at coordinate 15,133,996 of NW_025335568.1, forward strand.
GACTGATATGAGGGAACAGACACAGATGCTAAATGACTATTTTGCCTCTGTGTTCTCCCCAAAGCAGGACGGGGATATCCACATAGGAGATTAGATGAGGCTGGGGATTTAGGGGCACAGATTAGAGTCACCCCCCTTGAAGTCGAGGGGCTCCTCAGGGCATTGGAGATTACAAAGGCACCAGGCCCTGACGGGTTACACCCGAGAGTACTTAGAGAGTTGGCAGGGGTTCTCTCACGCCCACTGGCCTCCATTTTTGAGACCTCGTGGAGAACAGGTGAAGTTCCAGAGGACTGGAGGGTGGCATCAGTGGTCCTAATTTTCAAAAAGGGTAGTAGAAAGGACATGGTGAATTATAGACCAGTTAGCCTTATGTCCATTGCAGGAAAAACAATGGAAAGGCTCATAATAGAGAGAGATCTAGTGATGCTAGATAGGGAAGGGAGGCTGACAGCCACACAACACAGCTTCCGCAAAAATAGGTCCTGCCAGACAAACCTTGTGGAATTCTATGACAAGGTTTCGCGATGGCTAGATGGAGGGGATGCAGTGGATGTGGTATACCTGGATTTCAGCAAGGCCTTTGACAAAGTGCCCCATGATATCCTGGTGGAGAAACTGAGGAGTTTTGGGATACACCAAAGCACTGTCCGGTGGATTAGGGCATGGTTGACTGACCGAAAGCAGAAGGTAACCATTAGCAGGAAATCATCGGGATGGTGGCCAGTAACAAGCGGGGTCCCCCAGTGCTCTGTCCTGATGCCGATCCTGTTTAATCTTTTCATTAATGACATGGAAGAAGGGGTGAACAGTCTGCTGATCAAATTCGCAGACGACACTAAAACTGGAGCAGTGGCCACAACTGAGGAGCAGGTACTCCAGATCCAAAAGCATCTGGACAGACTATGGGAGTGGGCAGGAGACAACAGGATGGCGTTCAATGTGGATAAGTGCAAGGTCTTGCACTTGGGGCATAGGAATAGCTGTCATAAGTACAGGTTAGGTGACAAGTGGCTGGAGAGCAGCACTTGTGAAAGGGACCTCGGGGTGCTGGTTGACTGCAGGCTAAACATGAGTCAGCAGTGTGATGCGTTGGTCAAGAGGGCGAATGCCACCCTTGGTTGCATAGCCAGAAGTGTGGCTTCTAGATCAAGAGAGGTATTACTACCACTCTACACGACTCTGGTGCACCCACAATTGGAGTATTGTGTTCAGTTTTGGGGCCCTCATTACAGAAAGGATATAGCCAGGTTGGAGTCAGTGCAGTGTAGGGCCACAAGGTTGGTGGCCGGTTTGCAGGGGATGCCGTATGAGGTGAGACTGAGGGAACTGGGTCTCTTCAGCCTGGAGAAGAGGAGACTCAGAGGGGATATGTTGGCGACATACAGGTATGTGAGGGAATGTCACATGGAGATGGGTAGAGACCTGTTCTCCCCTGCAGAGGAAGGCAGGATGTGGTCCAACAGAGCAAAGCTCAGGGAACCAAGGTTCCATTTGGATGCCAGGAAGCACTTCCTGACAGTCAGGACCCCGAGGGTGTGGAATGGGCTTCCACGAGAGGTCGTTGAGGCCCCATCGGTGTGGGTGTTCAAGGATAGGCTGGATGTCCACATGGTGGGCATGTCGTGAGCGGAGCCGGCTGGTGCCGGAGGTCAGACTAGATGGCCCGGGAAGCCCCTTCTGACTCGCTCTGTTTCTATGTTTCTATGTTCATTCATAAATCTGTTCTGCCCCATTTCTGTATCTATCCTTGATTTTTAAAAACACTGCAATTCCCTTTGTTTCAGAGTATTTCTACCACAGAATGCATATATGTGTATGCATGATAACCTGAAATATGTCTAATACCTGGTTTGGTATGGTATTTGAGCCAGGAGCAGCACTGCAACTCATGTGTAAGAGTGAAAATGAAGCTGCATTCTGATATGCGTGTTAGTCTAAGAAATATAGATCAGACTGGGTCACTTAAAAATGTGGATGGGACAAATCCTTGTGCATCTGTCCTCGGATGTAACTTCATTATTTGTTTTTCGGTGTCAGGCTAAGACCTTTTTATTTAAAACTTATTTTAATTGCTAAATTATTGTATTTATTAGGATTTTAAATTAGCCGAGAATGCACTGGGGGTTTTAAATGTTTTTTTTTTTTTTTTTTTTGTGAGCCGCCCGGAGGCTTTGTTGCAATGAGGGCGACATAGAAATGTTTTAAATTAATAAAAAAGCTTCAGTTAGTCTATGAGTATGCAGTTCTCTACTGAGGCCAAACACTGACCAGATAAGATGGACTGTAGGACAAGAGACAACCCTGAAAACTTCAGTGCATCATCAATATGATAATGACATGCAACACACTGCTTGAGATTAGGGCTGGGAAAACCAAGGATGCCCAAGTTTCCAAGGCTCATAAAGTATTTTAAAGCTGAGTTCACCTCTCTTTCTCTCTCCCTCCCTCCCCCTCTGCATTTCTTTTCATGTGACTAGGAAAGTATGTACTTCATATGAGAGAAATGTGTATTCTCATACACCTTTTCCAAAAGTGTACAGTTCCCCTTCTCCATTGACTGATGCTTGAAAATGTGTATCTTTCTTGCAAGAAAAGTGTACTTTTTAAAAGTGCACATTTTAGCCCAAATACTCACTTATCAGATGTGATAGTGAATGTGCCAATGTACAAGCTTTTTCTGAAGAATGTTTCTGGTTTATATTGTTCTGTAATGTTCTGATTATTTCCAGACTGAAACAAATTCTCATGCAACCCTGCTTTAGATTATGTTTATGTTATAAATATACCTTGAGGGGAGGCAAAGCCAAAGCTTAGTTGTGTATTGTGGACTCAAATATGTTCAGTTTAAAATACACCTTGTACATTTGGGCCAAAAAACATGATTCGTGACTTTGAGTTTTATCAGGATTCATGCTATTGCTGTACAGATTTTTTTTTAAAAAAGAAAATATAATTCTTTTTCCTTTATCTCACTAATATTATGTTTAATGCTTTGCATTTCTCTGATTATTATAACTTCACATTTATGCTACCATCTGGCATAGCTCCTTATGTATAATGGGGAATTAACGTATATCATTACAGCTTTTTGAACAGCTAGTTATAGGCAAAAGCTTAAAGCATGAAATAAGCTAATCTCTAAAGGTCTTTCTCTTTCTTTTCTTTTTCTTTTAAATAGTTCTAAGTCCTTCTGCTAAAATATCTTTTTAAAAAAGAGATGCTGGGAAATTCTGTTGTTCAGATAATAATGGATAAAACCTGGTTCCTTATTAATTTTTACAGAGAACAAAATGCATTCAAAACAACAATAATTAAGGAGATTTTGGGATGTGGGTCTTTTCCTTTGAGTATATTCACCGCACGAAGCAGATGTTGATTTTATTTCACTTAATCTTCCTCCCTACCACAACCACCCAGTTGTTTGGCAAGGAGGAACCCCCCCCCCCATTTAAAAAGAAGTTTGTAGTGTAATATATCTGTGTAAAATGCCATCACAAAATGACCATTTGCTCTGTAATACAATGTTCTCTAGAATATTTCATTGGTTAAAATTGTGGCAGAGATATGTGTCTGCAAAGTCACTGAGCTTATTTGTTGATTTTATTTCTATCCCACCTGTTTTCCTTCCAAGGAACTCAAGGTAGCTTTCATAATTCTCCTCTTCCTGCTGTCAATCTTATCTCCACAACAACAACCCTGTGAGGTAGGCTGTGCTGAAAGTCTGTGACTGGCCCAAAGTCACCCAGTTGGCTCCATGGCTAAGTGGGGGCCAGAACCCAGATCTTCTTATGCCTCAGTTCTGCGCACTTAACCACTACACGTACTGGTTCCCAGTGAGTGTGGTGCCATGGTCCTTACAGCCTCAATCCTCTTTCTTTATGAGGAAAAGAGGATTTCCTTAAATTTCTTAACACTTAGGCAAGGGGAGAAATGTGGAAATGGATCGTATCACAAATGGATCGTACAACTAGTTATCGCTGTTCTTTTTTGTAATATCTCTTAAAAGCAACCGCTACTTGGTTTCTTAACTTATACTAAGGTTTGGCAATATTTGTTTTCCAAGTCTCAGTACTAAGATTTGGACTTTCCTTCCCACTCTGTAGAATAGGAACTGGTGAGTAGAAGCACCCAAGTATGGTTCACTTCATCTGCCTCTCTGTGGACCCTGCCTCCCATCTCTATATCATCACTGCTTGGGTCATCATTTTGATAAATGGTAAAAGGAAAACAAGGGAACTTGCATTTAATTCTGCCACCATAAAGCTTGAGCAATCAAAATCTGGAAGTAGAGAGCCCGCTGGTGTTTGCATGAAGAGCAAAGTCAGACCACAAATGCACCTTGAAGAGCACCACCAGCATCTGCCTTCTTGGATCTGTCCCAAGGAAAGATGGTGGAGTACATCTATCAATGCCTGGCATGGTCAGCCACCTGCTGAAGGTCTCCTCCCCAGCAGGCCCCAGTGATAACAGCTTCCTCTGACTTGCTCCTCCTCCTCACCATGTTCACCTGCTCCAACCTGCACTGGTCAAGCATCTCTGCCCAAGAAGCACACGAATGAGGAAAGAGAAAATGAGGAGCAAGAGCAGCAGGGAACAGTGGTGGTGAGAAGCTAGATGTGATGGTCCAATATGGATTGATAATGTGGACTACCCTTGTTGAAAGCAAACAAGGTGAACCCGCAGAACCAAACCAATGATGTTGCTGAAACTCACACTTACCTGGCTTGGAATATACATGTGTCTGGTTTGCAGTGCCTCAATGAATCAGATACACCTTCTGCTGTTCTGAGATTATGGGAGGAAGGTCACAAATGGTTTCAAGAGGCAGATGTCAATCCACATGGTGAAGAGCATGGAGAATGCCCAAGTCAATCCAAAATAATAAGAGTCCTGCATTTCCACACTTACTTTCCCAAAACATTTTCTGGCTTCTTTGTAAATATCTGCCTGGAGACAATTCCTTGGCAGTCTTGACAATTCTTAACAATATGCACATCTTCATTAATGTTGTTTTAAACACTCATCATCATTGTAAATCTGTGCCTTTGCAGCACCATGAGAAGTAATAATGATATCCTGACACAATATCACATCGAAAACAAAAGGCAGCTGCTGCCATGTCACGCTGCTGAAGCTTGCCTTTTGCACGATGCTTTTCACACACCCCTTCATCCTTCCATCTTCACTTTTCTTTGCATGCCTGACATGTCAGATGCATTATGTGACTTTGCTCTCACTGCGATAGAGGAAATTGTTCCTGAAATGTCAGTACCAGAATGTATTTTTGGGGCAATCTGTGGCCTTCTCCCTGGACCTTTCTCCTGACTGTCTGAGCTCAGATAATAACCTATGAGCTGTTTGGGTTCCTACGCTCTCCTCTCTGACCTGAAGGGTGATCAGGCAGCAAAGGATGGCAGTCGCTTTGGCTCTGAGGTCAGGAGTAGCCCCATAGAGGTTGTGGGAGGAAGCAGAACAACATTTTCTAGCAAAGGTGACCTATTTTTTTGTTTATTTGATGTTCTTTGGATTATTTGGATAAGCTTATTTATTTATTTATTTAAAGTATTCATATGCATCCTTTCGCAAAAAGCCTCAGGATGGCTCACAACATAACGCCACCAGTTTAAAAAAATAGGTGGTATAGACACTTCTGTGTTCTGTACATCCATCTGATCAAAATCATGTGTTCAGTGGGGAGGGGAGGAGAGGGGAGGGGTATTTCTGAAGGCTTGTGCAGCCCAACAGTCATTGAAAAATAAATACCATAAGAAACATAAGAAGGGACTTATACCTTCTGTCACATAAACCTGGACTAGCTAGCACACAGGTCTCCTGGCCCAAGTTTTCCTAATTATGATGAGGTATATTGCATTTCTATCTAAATTATTGTGACTATTTCCGAATGTGTATTTATGCATCACATATACTTTCTCTCTTTAGTTCATTTTTGTCCTCTTTTCTGATGATTGCCTCTTTTGGTAATGTCCGAAAGGCCAGTTCTTCTTCTACTTTGCATGTTGTTACCTGAAATCATTGTCATCTCTTCTGCTCCACTTTGCACCCTTTTTCATGGAAAGATCAGTGGATAAAATGTTTGAAGATAATGCCAAGAAAACATTTTAAGGCTATGCATTTTTATCAGGCAAATGCCTAATGACAGTCTTCTAAAACAGGTTTACTCTTTCATCTTTGCACAAATGTTACAGTACAAAACAGGTTTATCAAATGATGATACAGATATGTGGAATGAGATTATTATTACTTTATGTTCTTTTATAATGACATTAAACAAACTATTACCTAGGAAGGCAAATAGTATTTATCAAATGTCAGAGATATTCTTAGTATCATATTAAGTAGAATAGTGGGCTCAAGAGTGTCCATTTCATTGAACTCTTGACAGTTTAATCATACCCATGTTTTCTTAACAGCAATTCCCCCCCGCAATCATACCAGCAAGACTGCATATGCTATACAGGATCATTTGAGCTGCTACTTTATAGATGGACTATCAGTTCTTCAATGCAGAGCAATCCTATGCACATTACTCCAAAAGTAGTCCCATGGAATTTAGTGGGATTTACTTCCAGGAAAGAGTGTATAGGGTTGCAGCCTAAATCAGGTTTTCTTGTTTGTCTGAAATCTACCCCATAATTTCTGTTCTGAATAGAAGCTCTGCTGGGCCCTAATGTTCTTAAACGTGCAACTCATGTGTTGGTATGCGTGAACCTTCAACCTCTGCACAGGCTTCCTTGAATATTTGCTATCTTTTTCCATTATAAGCATCATAGAAAGGCCTTTGTATGACTCTATTCCTGTTTTCATTCCAAGTGTGTCATTGAGACACCACCTTCTAAAGGTGAAGTGAAAGTGAAATTCTTAATGAATTTTTAATTTTAAAATCAGTTCCCTTGTCCAAAGGGCTCCCTTTGGATTTCACAAGCAATATCTTGGCAGGATTTGTTATTTGTAAAACTTATCCAAAGGAACACATTACCAGGTCTCTCGAGCACAAAACACTAATATCTAATTGTAAAGCACATTTTTGTAAAATGTTAATTAGGCCATTTACAAAAATACACTATTAAATTTCCATTAAGAATTTGAGCAGGGAGCTGCTCAGCCTTGGATGTGCTATATCGGCCAATAGTTTGTTCATGAGAAAAATGATTTGTAAGGTGAATGACTTCTTTTTTTCTCACCGGTGAAGAGTACTATATCCCTTTCAAAGCTAAAAAGGGAGAAATAATTATTCTTCCAGCTCCCCAAAGATACCTTAATTAGTTTATGAATTCAATTTAATGATCAGTGTACATAAATTAAAGTACAAATTGAGTTTGGCTTCACCTTCTTCTTTGTCATATTTATTTTGTTACATATTGAATCTTGATATAAGCGGCTGGAATAACTCAACTGTGGGGCCCAACTCAAATGTGGAATGATCCCTGGGAAAAAAAAATATGCCAAGGCAAAATATTGCCTTTGGAGTGAAATGGGGGAGGGAATGTGAGGTTTGAAATCTGTTTCTCCTACACTCACCAAAGAAACTCAATTGTGCGATTCAGTAAGGTTCTTCTTGGATGTTTGGAAATATGACATCCATAAAAGAAGCCATCTGTACCACACTGTAGAAGAAGAGTCTCTAAATTTGCTAGGAAAACTGACAGGGTCACTAATGCAGCATCTCCAATGATGCACATGAAAGGTCCCCAGTATTACACTCAGAGACCCTGCAGCTTAAAAAAAAAAAAATCCCATTTTACGATGCATCCCTGGATTTGTGTATATCCTTAGCAATGAATACATATGAAATGCATAAACTTTCAATCAATTATACATAGGATTCAGCAAAAGTTGACCAAATATCCAAACAAGTACTCACTTGAAGGTGGCATTATATGTCATCTGTTTAAAGTGCTTATCCTTTCAATATTGTAATGTTAGATTTTATCTGTCAAAAGGACACAGAAAATTCATCCGTTTATGATGACCATTTGTTAATTTCTGAGAAGCAGATAAATAATTTAAAAGAGTGTACATCAGTGCATATTAAAGACTGTTCCAGATATAAAAAAATTATCTTTGTAATAACCTTCACCCACAAGGAAACAATGAATGGACTTTGCTAAAACATATACTTAAGGGAAGCATTAATTTTCTTGCACTGCCAGCAATTAGCCAAATTAGGCAATTGCTTATTAAAGAGACATGGAAGTGTTCAATAGAAAAGAAACCTTCCCCCCCTCCCCGAATAAGAAATGGCTGAAGATCCATGGATGTGACAAGTGAATACCAAATTGGCAATCCATTCAGCAGGCATTTGCTAACGACCACAGCAGTTTCTCAAATGTGCTCATGGGGCCAAAAAGGCTGAGGGACACTTTTAATACAAGGGCTGCCTCAAGGGAGGACAAATTAGGCAGTTCCCTTTATTGGCAAATTCTGGGTCACCGACAACACTCTGAAGATGGCAGAGGGTTGCTCCTAGGTTCCTGTTGTCTCCTTCTGGGTGCCATTTCACCCCATTCTGATGGAGCTGCAATCTAGGTAATGCTTACAGCGTCTTGACATAATAATATCCTGAGGGCAGTTTGTATTCATGCATTGGGGGAAGCAATGCTTTATGTTGCAATAGTTCAAGGTGCATCCAATATTTGGGGTGGGATATGTATAGCCTGTAGAATGACCAGGAAGACCCTACTTCAGATATTGCATCTGCTGTAACAAGATGGCTTTATTTAAGTCATTTTTCTTAGCCTCCATGCTGTAAGGATTATAGCTAATAATGGATGTGAAATTTGTTGTTGTTGTTGTTATGAATGTATTGCTTGGTTCTGGGTGCCATATCTTACTGCTACAGTCAAAAACAGAGATGGGGCATTAGGGTTCATTTTTTTATCAGTGTCTGGGCTGAGAAATGGTCCACGAGCTGCCAGATCAGGAGCTCCCGGTAATTCCTTTTCCTGCTTTAGGGATAAATCCAGTTATGACAAGGCTGGGTTGAAAGTTCTCAAAGAAGAGTTTGAGAAATCTGTCCTTCTGTCACCTCCTGCTTTGCAGCCTTGGTGACAGCAGTGTTGTCCTTACTGGCTGTTGACCGGTGGCCACTACTTTCCCCTTCCCAGTGTTCCCACGGCCAACACTGGCTCATGGCACAGCACTATGTGATGTCGGTTATGCTGGTGGAAGTGGTGGCCTCTAACCAGCAGCTGCTTTGAGGAGCTTTGTTATTACTGCCACAGGTTCCACGAAGCACCAGCCCTAGACCCATTGTCCTTAAGCCTGAAAAGTCACCCTCATTTTGCTGTACCCTAGTAGTAGGGAGAGAAAGTGGCACCCTTTGACTCAGCCTGTTTATGGAAGGAGAGAGAGACTGTGCCTTGAGAAAGTGAGTTGAAATTCCTTACATCGAGCCCTAAAAGCTCTGCTCTAATAATGACTCATAAGCTCAGGTTGTGAATGAAGGTTGCTTGGGTAAGAAATACCAGACTATTGAATTGTTCAGATGGAACATTTAGCTACATCTCAGTGGGCCGCAGGTGTTTACAGGCGATTATTATTCTTATAGCTGGTGTGTGTTGAAAGGCAAATGAAACAATCTGTGATGACTTTCTCATTTGGAATAGCCCCATTGGCCTTATGTGACACAATTATTTAATCAACTTACCTTTTAATTATACGGCACCTGCTGGTTCCTCCTTAGGGGTAGGGCATTTTCCATCCTCTAGAAGTCATAGTACTAGATAGGTTTAAAATTAGCTTCCTGCCTCTGGTGTTCTGTCCATAATAACATTGTACCATCTTCTCCAAGAATAATGATTTGAATCTTAGAGGTATGCCACGAAGTTGCCTTTCTTACCTTTTCACTTTTCTGCAGTCGCTTCCCTATCGCCTGCTGTCATAAAATTAAGTCAGCTAGCAAGGGAGTTTTGACATTTCTCCAGTGCAGATAGTTGATTAAGAAATGAACGGAGGGGTTTGAGACCAGGGTCTGCCATCCACAAGAATAAGCTCCCTCTATCTGATTTTGAAGATGCCCCCACGAAACACACACATACCATGGCACACCTTAATTCAGCAGGATTGCCTCACTCTCTGTGTACCATTTTCAGGGAGCTGGAAGGATGGTGGGAAGGAGGGGAGGCAGATAAGGTGCAGCTATCAGTTGATTCCACCTAATCCCCACTGTCAAAACTATGAAAGCCACTGTGGTTAGAGTAGTGGGCTTGGGACCCAGTCTGGGTTCTGGTCCCTATTCAGCTGTGAAACTCACTGGGTAGCATTGGGCCATTCACAGAGTCTCAGCTTATCCTACTTCACAGGGTTGTTGTAAGGATAAATTGAGTGGAGGAGACCCTTGTAAGCTGCCTTGGATTCCTTACAGGAGGAAGGAAGTTGGGTTATAAATGGCATGGAATAATGATGATGATGATTTGATTCCTTTCAAAATTATCTTCCTGTCTGTCAAGCCCTATCCACCAACCCATCTATATATCAATCAAGTACGACTGAATGCTTTTTAAAGAGGAGTTCTCTTCAGTTTAAATTATGTATATTTTATGACAGCAATTTCTGACACAGATATTAAATTACTGTTGCTTTAGCATCATCTTAATGGTTTTGGAATTCTAAGCTTATTAAATATTTCAAATTAAGCTTATTAAAAGTTTCAGCAAAATGCTATGTCCAGGCCTAAATTAGCCCGTTCATCTGTTAGGTCCAGACACTATTTGGGAATGAATCCAACACTGTGGTAGAACCATGAGCAAGGTATGTTCATTATGCCCTATGTGATCTTTGGACAGCAACAAATGCACAGTAACCAAGACCCAAGAGCACAGTTATTACTAGCCTTTGGGTCAGTCTTCTTTCTGCAGTACCACCTAGTTCTCATTACATCTTCGTTTTACTTTTTCTCAACATCTCAAAGGTCAGACATTTCTCTAAGTGACAGGATTTGATGTCCAACCTGAACTTCACTTTTACACATAACATTTTGCTGAGAGGCCCTATATTTCTGGATGATTCATTTATCACCATGACTCCCTCACTCCACAATACTTTTCAGAAACCGTAATTGATTACCTGTACCATTTCCTTAAGAAAAGATTATTTTCAGCCACTCATCTTCATTGATGTCATCTCAGTATACCACACTAATTAATCTCTGTCTGTCCTGCTAAGTTTTTAACCTCAACACATAAATAAATATAGCAGTGATTAAAATCACTTGTCCTATGAGTGCCTTGTCTTACAGACAGAAATAGCTAGAGTGACATAGAAACGGTTTTTGCATCCCATATTTATTCTGTAGAATGAGAGGGTCAGTAGTTGCATCAGCTACCTCCAGTTCACCAAACTGTCTATCAGCTGCATCGCTGTTCATTGTTGCTTGTCACATGTGTGCCGTTCTAATGTCCTTCCATTTCTCAGAGCCTGCAGACAGTCCTGAATGCTGATGAGCAGAACACCAGGAGAAGTTAAGGGGATTTACCAGCAGTGGAGAAACATGAGACTTGCGATGTTGCCATATAATAGTGAATGTGTTTTGGAGGGATGAGCTGTTGCTTAGAGGTAGACCACATGCTTTGCTTGAAGAATGTCTCAAGTCTGTGTCTAGCATCTCTAGGTAGGGCTAGGAAATGATCCCATTTGAAATCCTAGACAGCTGCTGCCAGTCTGTGTGAACAGTACTACTGCCTGACTGGCTCATTCATTCATTCATTCATTCATTCATTCATTCATTCATTCATACATTCATGCTATTGGTTCCTTTGTAACATTTATATGGTCTTTTCTACAAGTATCTCCCAAGATGGTATACAACAACTGAAACAGAAACAATTCTGTGTTATGAAAACCTAAAAGCAATATGCCACATGGACACAACTCTGAAACAGCATTAAAACCAGGATTCCCAACTTAGGAGGTGAAAGTAGAGCTTCTACGAGTAATTTGAAGCTGGAGACAGTTTTGAGTGAATAACTTGATTTCATGCTTTCAGCATTGGAGGATCAACAATTGTCTGATCCTTTCTTGTTCACATTGGTCCCAGGGCACTGGAAGCTAGAACCATCACCTCACCCAGTAAAGCCTAATTTGAATTCCTGCAGCCCTTCCTCTTCTATTATTATTTTATGACCTTGACCATGTAGACATCCACAGTGCAACGTCTCGTCAGCCCGCTTCTTCCTCCGTATTCATACCTTCTGCCTGCCTACTCTTTGGTAGCATTTCAGCTGATGAATGAGTCATCAGGAGATCACAGATACGATGCCTGATGAGTAGGTCAAGAGATCTCAAAAGATCATGTGTTGTGATCCTTGAACTAGCCTAGTAAAACCATTGTGCTATATAGTATATTTTCCCCCTTATGAGCAACATGGATGCCCTTGTTTTCTTTTGTTTTGTTTTAGATGAGGGTTTAAAAATGTTTTCCAAAAAACCTGGCAGAATATTGACCAGTTTTAGCTCTGAAAGAAGCATTCCACAGTTTTGTACGGATGCTGGAGAAAATCCAACCAGCTTTCCTCTCTTGGAGATCTTAGATCTTGACTGAGACCTGTGGACTGCACCCTCATCCCTAGACATCCTCCAAATTCAGGCACTACTGAGTCTCCTATCCCTGCCATGCTGAAGCTGGCTGGATAGCAGATGGTGGAACTGCCCTTTGCCTCACTGTCCTCCATTCTCCTCATTTTTGATCACTGGGGACCATAGAGTTGCTCTCTAGGGTAATTTCCTTTGTTCCTGACATATATGTGATTTTGAAACTGTGGGGCATTGGTATAGTATACATTTGGGTGAATCTTATTAGAAGTTCTCTGCTAGTAGGCCAAGCATGTCAGATTGTCCTGTGGACCATTAATCCTATGTTTGGTGGGTCCCAGTTTCGATGGACATATGACACAGGCAGAGACAGTAGCTTCGTATGAAAAAGAAAGTTCTACCTAGAAAGACACGTACCCAAGATGAGTACATGGGAGGAGCAGTAGCATGCTTAGGTATCCTGAGTATCACAGAGCAAAAGTCCGCATGTTGTAGGCGATGCCCCTGCTGGCCATTTAGGTGACAGAGGTGCAGAAAGACAAGGCCAAGGTCTGGTTTATTTAATCCCAATACAATTTAATTTTATTTCTTGTTCTTGAACAAGAAGTCTAGCACACTCCCCACCTGCAGAGATGTAGACATATACAAAGGAGATGAATTTTCCTTGTATACGCAGCATGTCCATTTGATATGACATCCTGCATCAGTTGTGTGATGGAATGGGGAAGATGACCACAATTGTTTTTGCATAAATTCTGGAAAAGGACTAGCAATGAACAGAAGAGAAATATGACTCTCTGGGGCAGTGCTAAAGCTTTCTCAGCAAGATACCACAGAATGGAGTACCTAGATAAGCACTCCGACAAGAACACCAAGTGACTGATGGGACAACCACTCAGAGCCCCATGCAAGTTTTCTATTATGTGCCTGGGGGTGTGATTTCGGTTTCTGCTTTGCAGTGACCTCTCACTAGTGTTAATGTGCTATTTAAAGTGTTTGCTGAAAGGTATTTCTGGAGAGGCATGGACAACCTGTGTTTCAAGGACCACATTTAAAAATGCTGGTCAAAAACAAAACAAAACAAAAAAAGATTTTGAAAGAAAAATCCATTTACAATAACCAAGCAAGCACAGAGGGGAACATAGGATGGCCAAGTAGATTTCGGCAGTGGTGTAAAGACACTGTAGCGTTTTTAAAGCTGTGATCTCTGGCTGCCATCTGGATTTGGCAGTCCTGTGGCAGAAGCAGCTTTGCTGTAAGGTTCTGGGCTCCCTTCACATGCATGCCAAACCACTGATCTGTAAGTGGCTGCAGAGTGTGTGAATAAAGCAACTGTATAGCTGGACCAGACTGTACAGGTTTCTCTCCCAGTCAGACTTGTCAAGCAGGCCGAGAGACCCCAAGACAGCAAAATAGTTGGTAGTGGACAAGGTAGATATTGAAGGATGTTTTAGTCTTTCCTTTCAACATTACCTTCACCCCTGAAACTGAAAATGGGCCAATGCTTTCGTTATAGCTAGTGGGAATGGAAGAACCATCGTTTTCTTAAATATATATTCATATATTACTAGAACATGACTAATTTTGTTTATAAACTACAGCTGTGGAAGCTGCAGTTCAAAGCAAAATTCTGCTGGAGTATGAATTTTTTAAGTTGTTTTGGCTTCTGCCATTTTTTTCCATTAAAATTGTCACCTCCTAACCTGCTTTTTGCCCTGCAGTGGAAAAAGTTGAAAGTGCCCTTTTTTTCCTTTACAGGGCAAAAAACAAAACAAAACAAAACAAATGTGGGTGATTTTGATGGGATTTACCCCCCTGGCATGAAGAGGTTAATCACTCTCTGATCACACTCACTCAGATAGGCAGGTAACTCCAAAATCGTGTAGCCAATTAGATGATGGTGCTATAAAGCTAGTTCAGGGAGGACCATGCTTTGTGGATCAACATTGCCATCACTCTGAACAAGAGGACCCTTTAAGAGCACCTCTAAACATTACCAAAATTGGAAGGGGGGGGGATACCAGAAGGTGATGGTGGAGGGAAAGGGGTAGTTCTGAAAGAAGCATACCTGCAGAGTACTAACATGTGTACATTCTCACAGCCATCCATGACTGGGGTCATTTAGCTCTAGCCTGCAGCAGGTGGCCATCATTTCGCACAAAGGTATGGGACAGTAACATGGAAAAGTAGAACGATGGAGAGTGATCTAATTAGCCTGCAGTTAAAGTAGCCCTGACAGAATCTAAGGAAGGGTGGCAGATTGGCTTGGCTGCTAGTTACCACATTACCCAACCTCTACCAGTGCTTGTGCCCACCCTAGTGTAAAAATGTTTCCTCAGAAGAAGTTCCTCTTGCATTGTCTCTCATCAAATGCTTTTGTGAGCCAGCCAGTCTTCTGGCTAGATATGTGAGTCCTCTGTTAGCTGCTTTGCATGGCTGTATCACAGTTTTCTAGATCCTTCTCCCAAGAACTATGGCAGTTCTTGGGAGACCTGAGGGACACAAGTCCTGTTCAGAACATTCTCCTGCATATGTGAGGGCTAAAACTCTGTAAAGGAGAGGGCCATGCATGCCCCCAGTGTGTAGCAGACCCTTTCCTCCACAGCCTTGCCTCAGTGACCAAGCAGGGTTCTGGGCCTCATGGAGAGTAGCAAAGCCTTGCGATCTCCCTGGTTCCTGTGGGGAGGATGAGGACTAGTGAGCAGAGAATGGTGCTCATGGAGACATTGGGATGAATGTTAGAGTTACAGCATTGACGGACACCTGCAGCCTAACCTGCTCCCTCCAACTCCTACTAGTGCAAATGAGACATCAAATGGATGTGCAGACCTTATCCTAAAGATTACAGGCCACAAGCATGGCAGCAACCCCTGCATAGATACTGTGCAGGACAGCTAAACTCTTGTAGCAGCACCATAAATTGCCTTCACCTCAACGCTGCAAGCAGATTGCAGAAAACTTCATGCAGATTTTTTTCTTTCTTTAAAGCCAAAAATATGCCAAGAGACACATAGTAAAATATTTACAGCTAACTTTAAGATGGAAATATGTCTTCCTTATTGAGCTATAACTTAGCTTTGAAAGATATTTGTAAAAGCAACAGATTTATTTTAGCACACGTCAACTCTTTTTGCTTTATTCTCTCTGGAGGCTATTTTATATTAATTTTAATTCAAATATGTAATTTTAAAAAGTCTTAGAAAAGAACAACAGTCTGCACTATCTCTTTTATGATATGCTTTGGCACATGCAGTTTTCAAAGGTATCAAGTATGAATTCTACAGTTTAAATATACAGGTTATTGTCCTATGGAGTACCTTTTCCAGCAAATATGTTTGGATGACTATTTTATATGTAGTAAAGGCAAAAATACATATAACTTGGAAAACACCTTTTTTGCCAGTTCAATGGCATTAGTTTGGGAAAATTTCCAGAAAAATATTGAGCCCCATAAACTTAGATCAGGTTGAAAGACATTCCAAGTTTATTTCCAGTCTTTGATCTAAGAGGGAAAAAAAATAAGGAGAAATACACAAGAGTGTGTATGGCAAAACGTTTGTGTCTGTCTGTGTTTTCTTGGACTAAATGTTCAATTAAAAAAACTAATGTATTTGGCATTAGTTTTAGGAACATATCCTACTCATTCTGTAGAATTCAGCTTCTTGTTATGGCAACTTGTTATAAGGAATTAAGAATATGTATTGATGTGCCTTTTTAATAAACACAGTGGAGATAAATAGCAAGGTAGCTGTCTTTTCTTCAAAGGTCCATTTGTCTTTTATCACGGCATGGGGGAGAGAGAAGAACTAATGTGATGGAACCACATTCTTTTCACAGTGACAGGAGGGTCTTGAGGGAGAATGTGAGTTTAGTGCTGTTGATCTGATTAAGTTTTTTTTAAAATCTTTATTGTCTAAAGATGTCTCTCATAATCTTTAATACTGTTCTCATAGTCCGAGGGCGGGGAAAGACTTAGACACATTTACAGGCGTACTCACACTATAACTGATCACAGATGCATTCATAATTTTGAGACATGGGAAGCTTATACGCTTGCCAGAGTGTTTTACTGACAGACACCAAAAATAATCAAATGCACATCTAGTGTTTTCTCTTCTTCATTGAGCAGAATACTTGATGGATCCCTGTTTTAGAACAAACAAACAAACCTACCAGGACTTTTATACTGGTTCTGCCTCTGAACAGATATCACAGTTGTCTAAGTTTATTAAATCATTAGTGTAAAAACTGGCAGGAAGCAGAATGTGTTTGGGTGAAACAGGAAAACTTGACATCTCTTTGCTAAATCATGTTGTGTTTTCTTGATGGTTTGTCTGATGCACTCAGCATTCCAATTTTCCAATAGGTGTATTTAAAATAGCAGCATTCTTTGCCCTGACATGGATTAAAAATCAGTACTGTCTTCAGGAAGATGATCTTAGTTTATCTTATGCCAAATGATTCTTTTTTTTTACTCTCGCAAGTTACAAATGACTGACTGGATGGATGAATATGGAGAAAGAAACAACTAAACCTGCTGCTTTGGTGTATAAAATCCTCATTCAATCTGGCATGTTTTAGATTATCAGACAGACTTGCTTTAATACTGAGTGGCTGCTACAAGAAAAAGATGTACAGTTGGTTCAGCATAATTAAATTCTGAGTAAGTCTGGGGGAGGTGGGGGGTGAGGAGAATGCAAATTATAAACATGTCTTCTAATATATAGAGAGGTTTTTAATGTAGCTGCTTAAGGCACAATTCCATGCACAGTTGTAAAGAAAGAAAGAGAGAGGGGTCCTGTAACTGAGCATTTTCCAGCCATCCATACTAGCTGGGAAATGTTGGAAGCTGTAGGACTTTTTTTTGTTTAATTATGCATAGGATTTAGCCTTAAGTTACTGTTGAGGGGAGAAATTGTTAATAGATGTTAGCTATAATGAAAACACAATTATTCAGAAGGACTTACTTTTGAGTAGACATCCACCTGATTGAGTTTTGGAACAGTTTCTCATGTCCCACTTGGGAATACAAATGGTTGAGTGCAATTGAAATAAAATGCCAGCAAACATGAGGAAATTCCGTATCACAAGGGTATGGAATGGGCTTCCGCAGGAGGTGGTGGAAGCCCCAATGGTGAGGGTGTTCAAGGATAGGCTGGACATGCGCATGGTAGGCATGTCATGAGTAGAGCTGGCTGGAGCCAGGGGTCAGACTAGATGGCCCGGGAGACCCCTTCTGACTCACTCTGTTTCTATGGTTCTATAACAGACTTGGAACAGTCAATGGAATCACACTTTGTTATGGCAAAGAATGGATAGTTCTGTCATGGCACAGAAATGCAGGGTTCTCCCACTGGGAAATCGGGATAGATTGCTTTGCTCAATTCACTGTCATAGAACAAGGTTATGGCTATCAGCCTGCTGTAGGATGAGTTCAGCAATTTCATAGCTGATTAGTCTGGGCCTTGTAGGTCTGAACCACTATAAAAGGCTATTTGGAAGGGACACAAATCCGTTCATCAGCTTACTGATGATGACCACATGTTGGTGAGGAGAGGTGCCATGGCAGAGGGGTGCTGCCCAGGGATGCTCTTAGGTGTAGTAGTGATGGTGACAGCTGGCAGGAGAAAGAGAAAGAGAGTGAGAAGTTATTCCTTTTCTTCTCCACATCCCATCTCAACACAGGGGAAAGATGCAGGGATCCTTCACTTCATGAGAAATCCAAAAAAGAAGGTAAATAAGATTATTTTATTGTTTGTTGTTTGCAGTCAGACTTTACCAAGTGCGGTTCACTGGATAAGAGAGTGCAGAAAAAGGGATCTGAACTAAAGTTCCAATTTCAATCAGGGTTTATTCATCACAGAAAGCTTCCTTCTGGAATTTCCTAAAGGTTTGAGGGTTCAGAGGCTAGGCACTGAACCCCAAAGCTTTGGGGCATCCCAAAGCGAGTGTTTGTCTTTTGCATCTTGTTCAGAAAGAGGCTCATTCAGTTCAAGGATCCCAAACTGTTTATATTCTCAAACGAGTTACGGAAGAGTCACTCTGCAACAGTGGCTTCCAGCAAATAAAAGAAAAATAACTGTATTTTCTTGCTTAGCAAAGGAATGAGGCTAGGTGTTTGCTGAAATTCTTGTAAAAGACATTCAGAATCTTAGGGCCTCCCATGGACAATCCGTAGGTGCTACATTGCTGATTTGCAGGGCTGGTTCAAGACCAGCCAGAGCTGAAGAACAAGATGGTACCCCTTCCTCATTCCAAGGATTAAACATGACTGGGCGGGTGGCTAGAATTGTGACAGCATCCTCTACAGCACACAAGCTGCACTCCCTAGCTTAGAGCAGCTGCTTGGTGCACAGGTCCTTTCTCCAACACCTTGCTGCTGTGTCGCAGCACTGGCTGCCTGAGGAGACTGTCTCATTGTGCCTGATAGGGCCGACCCTGTTGCTACGATTTCATTAGTAACCAGAGGTAAACTGAAAATTAGCGATTTCAGGAAGTCCACAGATAGGAGGGCAGGGGCATCTTTGTCCTACCGCTGTAGAGGATATGGTGAGAAATATCAAATATATTTTGTGCTGGCTGGCTTTGCTATCGGTTTCAGGCAAAACAGATATTTTGAGCCAAGGTGATTGCAAAGGAGCAAAAAACAGTGGTGTGCAGATGCTCTGTGGCAAAATATCCACAATCGTTTTACTGAACTTCAAATGTAAATGGATGTTAATGAAATTCAAGGTCTGAATCATGATTTGATGAAGAGCAGAATATAATATGCATTTACCCTGCAGTGATATGCATAGACATAAGATGCTAACGTTTGTGAGTTTGAGAGAGATCCTATAAACATTGTCAGACAAAATCTGGTAGGCAAATATTTTCATGAGAAGTAATGTGACATGAACTTGCAGTACATGGATGCAGCCAAATGTTGCTGCGCTTGAATTGCAGAATTCAAAATAATCTACTGGAATTGCAGACAATATTGTTGGTTACATCCTTGTCCTACAAAATGACTCAGTATGTTTCCCTGCATAAGAATAGAGGTATGGTCCCTGATAGCTTGGCATTGTTTCCCATATAAAACAGAGAGTTTTCAAACCCCTAACAATAAGAGTACCTTTAATGATGCCTAAATCAGCTTGGTTAAGATCAGTGGCTCAGAGAAGGGAACAGCTTTCTATAATGAAAATATTTCCCCTGAAACATTGTTTAGCATTTGCTGTAACATTTCCAACCAGCCTTGTAGTGATGCATCCAAAGTTTGTCGGACATGTGAAAGACTTACTGTTTGTTTATTAACAGTTAATTGCCATAGGTTGGAGACACAGAATTGTTAGCAGTATCTAAGGAACTTTTAAATGGTATCAATTACATGCCCACATATAGTTGCATCAGTGTTTACAGCATGCTAGACTAGATAAGCTGAATGTTCAACTTGACCAAGTTATATGCATATAGCGTAAGTTCAACTGTATGTAAGCTATATGCATAGAACCCAGACATAGGCAGAGCTGAAAGCAAGCCATACTTCTGTACTTCTGCAGGACGTGTATCTTCTGAACTTGTGGGCCTCTTATATCTGTTCTGGCAACTTTCTTGTGGGTGCATTTATTTTATTTTTACACCATCTTATAGATAACTACCTTTATTCCTTATTCCTTTCTGTTATTTGAAATTTATTACCTCTTAATCACAGCCATGAAACTTGGAGACAAGTAGATATGCATGCCTGCATACAATAATGGGTAGTAAGAATATATGCACCTGCTGTTGTAAATCTGACTCACATAAACACAAGAATGTCTGCAGCAGTTTCTTTAGGCTGGGGAGGTTCACACAGCCAATTAAGATCATTATTCAACCCATATTGGTGATGGGAGCTCCTTGAGTGTCCCACATAACACCTATACCAAAAGATCTTCATTGGTTACCAATTGTGGCCTGGGCCCAATTCAAGGTGCTTGTGTTGACATATAAAGCCCTAAATAGCTTAGACCCCAGCTATCTTAGGTAGCACCTGCGCCCTTATGTGCCTACCTGGCTTTGAGATCTACACAGGGGCCCTCCTGTGTGAGCTGTCCCTTACAGAGGTGAGAGGGATGGCCGCTAGGAGAAGGGCCGTTTCTGCAGCTGCCCCCCATATATGCTCTCCCCAAGAAGGTTTGCCTGGTTCCTTTTGGCACCAGGTAAAGACCTTACTTTAAAAAATAATAATAACTAATTGCCATAATATGCAAGACACCACCAGACTATAAAGTTAGAAGAAGCCCATGTGAATCATTTTGTGCAATGATTTTAAAATTTTCTCACTCCAAGAAATTATTCCTGTATCATTCTTTCCGCTGGAAAACATATCATGTATTTGTAATTGGAAGTAACCTGTGGGCTGCATCACTGGCATCCTGTTTCATCTGTGCAGGTTGCCATGCTTCATTGCCATGACATCCAAAATGAACGCGTGTGTGATGCATTCCCCCCACAGCTGCATGGTGCAAATTATTTTTGCCCACAAGCACTGAGATCTCATTGAAGCATTCCAAAGAAAGCTTTGGGGAATCTCCTGGGCAAAGCACAGATTGAAAGCCACAGACTGAAAGATTGATCCGCAGGTGATGGTGATGGTAATTCTTTATATTAGTGTCATGCATTCATGAGTTCAAAGTGCTTCACAAGTTCTAATTCTCATGGCAATCCTGTAAGGGAAGTCAATATCCTTCATATTGCAGATGTGAGAAATGTGGGAAATGAGGGTGAAAACTGTGGGTCCCCTGGTAAGTTAAGGGCAGAGATGTGATGTGAATTAGGGGCTTCCTTATATGGAGCTCAGCCTATTTGCCACTAAACTACAAAGAATCCTAAACAACTCCTCCTTCAAGCTTGCACAATCTTCTCAAGCTGCTTCAGATGCTTCCATGGACAGAAAGTGCTGTTACTTTTTTTTAGCACTGATCCTTTGAGTTTATGATTTTTTAAAAAATCATCCCAACATCGATATGTCTGTTCAACATATGTTAACTTCTAGGATTCTTCATCCCCACCCCACCAGCCCCAATTGTCTTCTTCTTCCAACCAAACCATATCCATCTCTTTTAATTTTCCTGTTTTATGCCTACAAAGGGTTCACCTTCCAAACTCTTCTGGCTTTTGTGTCCTCTTTGCATCCTTCATATCAGCATCAGTCTTGCAGTGTGCTGTCTACTGGATTGAAAACACCATGATTTCCAAATCGCCCTGTGATTTCAGCAAGAACACACTGGATTCTGATACGGGTGGCTATTTCTGTCAAGCGGTGAGAAAAGAATGGGCATGCTAAACTAGGCTCCCCTCTGATTCCTTCTCGTTGGGGTGGCACTGTAGCGGATGACAGTGTGTTGTATGAATGCCTAAAATATGGCCACTCGGCTTTTTACATGAGAATGTTGAAGATGCATGATGAATTTTCTGGATACTTCCAAGCAGGTGAATATTTTTTCCCACTCTTCACTATTCACAAATGTGTACTTAATTTCCTGCTTAAGTGATTGTCCAATTTCAGTAATGTGTTTCTTTTGCAGATATTGAGGGTTTTTCAAACAAGAAGCATACATAAATTTGTATCTATCATTAGCAAGGAAAATATATGAAAATACAACTTGTTAGCAATTATACTAGGCTTCAATAAAAGTAGGCCAAATATCCAAATAAATGTCCATTTGAAGATGGCATCACTATGCCGCCCATTCAAATTTTGAAAGCATGGTAAGGTTTTCAGTCATTATAGGTGATAGTTGTTTAAGCTACCAGTGTTGTAATATCTGTCTTTAGGCTGTCAGGAGGACACAAAGAATCTATTTTGCTCACCATTTGTTAATTACCAATGAGCAGCCATAAGTGAATGCTCGTCAATGAATTTCAGAGACTGTTCCAGGACAAGATTTCTCAGCTTAAAAGCTTGCTCTCCAAAAGAAGCATCTAGTGGCCATTACCAAACCATATCCTTAAAAATAGCATTGGCTGCATTGCACAACCAGCAGTTAGCTGAAATAGACAATCCCATACTAAAAAAGACACTGTGGAATCCAACTGGCATGAAACACACATTCTTGCTGAATATGATGCAAGCTAAGATGCATAGCACGATAGCACCCAAGCAACCTTTTCTCTCTCCCTGTACTGTTGGTTGGCAACCATTTATCTCTGTTTTGGTCATTTACAGAAATGAGAATTTGTGTCTAATTCTTGACAGTCACTAAATTCTGGACATTCTTTTTGAGCCATACGATGAAGTCCATCCAAGGGTCTGAGAAGCTGACTATATTTTAGAGTAATGTTCTTTGCCTGAAGCAAACATCCATAGTCAAGCATCTAGTGTAACGGAGCTTTTTTTGCACTAAGGAGCCTGCCTTAATATGTAATCCATGCAATCTACTTTTTGCTTCGCCTAATTTCTCACAAATTTGAAGGTGCCTGTCATATGCTCCAATTTCTCTCTCTCTCTCTCTCTCTCTCTCTCTCTCTCTCTCTCTCTCTCTCTCTCCCCCTTCCTTCCTTCCGTAAACAGGTTTGTGTTATTTATTAGAAGTCTTCTTGTCTGCCTCTCTTTCTCCAGTGCCATCAGTGTCTTGCCTTTTTTTTTTTTTTTTTTTTTTTTTTTTTTTTTTGCTAAGACTGTTAATGCTGACACCCCTCACTCCAAAAAGGAAAAAAAAAATGTGTTTTATTTACAGGGCACCGCTTATGGAAGTGCTTCTCTTCCTTCTCGCAGGCAATTATGTGAGTCTCTTGAATTCTGCTCTGTGTTGTAAAGATGAATATATGTGTTCATGTGCTGTAGCATGGCATGCTGATACAGATGAAAACACCCCAAGGTCAATATACAACCGGCGGTGTTGTATATTGCCCGTAACATGTCTGTAGCCAATGGGACCTGATGCACCCATCTTTCCTTACTTGGTCTGTCCTTCTTCCAGTGCAGCTTTGAATGAGGGCTGCCTTGTTCTCCACAGGGCTGTGAGAAATTTGGAACACCCCATACTGAATAAAAAACTTCATGCTCCAAGTGTTGGAGGAAGAAAGATGCTAGGTTTACTTCCAGCTATCATTGTGAATGACCCTGTCAATAGCTCCTCGTAAAAATGAAGCTAGTTAATAACTTTGTTCCTAGTTCCTTGTTAAATTTTATGTGCAATTGTCCTCAGCCAGGCAAGCAAAATCTCAAACAAATCATATGTTTAGTTTGTTTCTGACATGCGGATATAAATAGCTTCCAGCTAAGGCTGTGGCTCAGCCATTGCTTCTGATTAACCTAACAAAGGGCAGAAAGTTGCAATAATGAATCGCTCAAACCAATCCCCTCCCTATCTATTTCATGTAAAAATGAAGGATTCTGCAGCATCACGGATTAAGGTTTTCCATTTTAATAGTATATAGCCAGGATGAGCAACTTGTAGCCCTTCAGCTGGCTTGTAACCCCCATTGGCTCAAGCCAACCTAGCCAATAGGATAATGTAGGCCAAAACATCTGGCATGCCACAAGTTGCCCACCCTGGAACAGAACACATGAGTGAGAAGTGTGTGGCAACTTATCTGTGTGACAATCAGATTTTTACAATCGAGATCTGTGTAAGTTAAACTTGCAGCCTCCAATGTACCACCAGACTTTGAAAGGAGAACGTTATTTTTGGCATTTCCTCCATTCTCTCTCCATTTCTCTCTCGCCTTCCCTCATTGGCCTGCCCATCTGTGAGGCATCCATTTGTTCCACATGCACATAGTATGCTTCAGCAGTGCACTGCATCAATTATGATTATCGTGCAATGCATCACAACAATGAATGCCAAGTTGATTCATCATCACATGACATTGCTGGCTTATTCACCAAGCGCAGTCCAGTTGAAATAATTCTTTTATTTCACTGTTGGCAGTCTTCAACATGTTGCTTGCATCACATTTACTGAGGCTGATAATATGACTAACTGGAGTAAAAAGAGCTTAATAATATTTGTCTGCTAATACCGGTCATTTCAAAACAGAAATAATGTAATCTGTACGATGATGGTCCCTCTCTCTCTCTTGTGGTGTGGTGGGAAGTGTTTAAATTCTGCTGATGGAATTACCATGGATGGAAGGATTAACTGTGCTATTATTAATGAAGGTAGAAGGTGAGGAATCACTCCTGCTTAAGCCTTTGCTTTCTGAATGCCTGGATTAATTAAAGTAGTTAAGTTTTCTGTGAGGCGTTTGATAGGAGCAAGATGTCCTCATCTTGTAAATGGAGGAGATTAATAAGTAAAGATTCCAAAACTGTTGACACAGCATTACAACCAAAGCAGACGAACTACTTAGATCTTGACACTAGATTTCATGGTCATCAAAGTAAGGAACACACAATGATATATCCCTACAGTAATGCATTCTCCAGTATTTCCTGTACTGGAAAGCTATTTCAAGTTTACTTACTATAAATCAGCAACATACAGACTGGGTTCACTTGTCATGGCTAGCAACCCGGAGTGGTTTCCATTGTGCATGGCTTTTGACTGGATGAGCCTGACAGATGAGAAAGTGCTTTCTATGCTAACATGGCTTCCACCCTCCTTGCTCATTCCACCTGCTGCTGACACATATCTCATCAGTAATCATGCCTAAAACTCAATGTCATGTTGAATGGTTGGAACATGTAGTGAGTGAACTAGACTTGACACTCTCAGTAGGCATCCTGGGATATTCATACCTAGAGTCTTTAAAAGAACAAGACTTGACAGTGGGAGCTCTGGAAATTCAGGGAGAGGAGCAAGCCTTTGACGTAACCTCATGATCACTGCCAACAGGTTCCCAGGCAGATCAGGAGAGCAGGAATGTTTGGGAAGAAAGGGGAGGAAGGAGATTCAGTGCCCTGCCCAGACCCTGGTCCTGTGACAAGGCACTGGACCAGATGAGCTGCTCAGTTAGAGGACTTGCATTGGACTTGCCAGATGACCCTTCATCAGTGGGACCCACTCTGAGGGTGAAGCCCACAGTGTAACTGAAAAGGAAGCATTTATTCATTACTAACCTTATAGTCTGCTTCAATAGACCTACCATATTAATACTAGTCCCACAATTGATGCAACATAGTATTCTGGGGAGACGTTCCCAGTTCGGGTTCAACATTCTTGGCATGAGCAGAGACTTATCTTCCAGCTCACAAGAGGGTTTTTAGAGTTACTTTGTCTTGTAGTTGTGAAGAGAAATAAAGATCTGCATTGCAGAGAGACTGTTTTGGAGCCCAAGGGTACGAAGGGAAGGGCCAAGCTCCCAACAAAGCAACACTTACAGCAGCTGCTGCTCTTTCCAGGGGACTCTGTGGGAGTACCATGGAAACCACAGTGTTCGGTTTGGACTATCATAAAAACAATGGTGAAGTATGGAAACTATGTAACAGACCTTGGTTTCTTATCATGGTTTCTGAAAAGCAAATGTATCTTACTGAGATACCACAACTGGGTTTGAATGACTTGACAGACCTTTCTGTAGACAGACCATCCTGTCCTTGATGGCTTATCAAGGTGTGTAAACCCACCTGTAGTAAAAATTGATTCATTGGTCTTGAAAACCAATAGGGAAACACCAAAGTAGAAGGACTGCTCTGCATTTTGAAGGTTCCAGTTCCTCACCCCTGCTCTTGGTGATGAATATACTGCAAAGGAATAAGGAAGGTCAAAGTTTGCCATTAAGATGGCTGTTGTAATGGAGGCTACAGATAGCACTGACATAGAACCAATACTCAAGGTAGGTAGATTTACTATCAATGAAAGACAGAGCTCACCCTTGAGTTTACATATTAACATAAAGCCCCGGAAGAGAAAGTTCAAGAAAAGTACAATTTTCGCTTTGAACATAGCACAGGAGCCAGGAGAGTTCATTCTGTTATAGGCTGTGGGGCTGTGCCCACCTTGAAAAGAAAGAAGGAAAAGGAAAAAAGGAAAAATGCAATTCAAAAATCCTTTTTTTAACAGTCACTCCACTAACCAGAGGATTTTGTTTTGCTTTGTCTTCCTATTGCTGTATTTTCAGATTCCAGGGCACCAGGAGATTTTTTAAAGTCATGTCTGCTGGTCTGTCTGCCTGTCTGTATATCTATATAAGCCACCAAGTAGTTCAAATACACTCTCCAGGTGGTGTACAATAGCAAAATCACAACTAGACAATTAAAACCATCATTAAAATACAAATAACAATTTGACAATCAAAACAATTCAACCAAGATCATTTAAAACAATGTTCAGGTGAGATGGGCAGTCAAATTTACTAAAACTGCTATAAAGTTAATAAGTATGTAAAAACCCATTATTAAATAAAAAGGTCTTAGCCTGGTGCCGAAAAACAAATAACGACGGTGCCAGGCGGACCTCTCAGAATTGACCATGAAAGTTGAATGACTTGCATGAGGAGAGAAAGGTGAGGCACCAAACACAGTAAAAGTCTGTGGTCAAGGTTGCTGGTGCTTCCTCTAAGTGTGGACGAGAGAAAGAGGTGGGAGGAAGTGGCGATTTTCCAGGAATGGACTGTTCAGCAGTGTTTTTGAAGTCAAGCTTGTTCTGTCCCATGAGTTTGTGTTGAAAAACAAACCTGTTCTGAAATGTGCACAGTTTTTCATGATGTACGTATTAATGTCTACATAAATGTATGTGATTTGGTGCACATTTTGGGATCCATGCACCCATTGACTGAACTGTATTTGAGCACATTTTAGAAATGCACATTTTTCATGGTGCATTTTTCAAATATGTGCATGTTGTTGAATGCATTTTGTTTTGTTGTGTGGTAAGCGTTGCAAGCTCAGAAATGTATGGCTCTCTGACCACAAATTGTGTTTGGGAATGTGTTAAGGTCCTGGAGGTGCAAAGTGGATAAATTTGTTTAAAAAAGTGGGATTGGGGGAAGAACAAGAAAAACCTTGGAGGATTAAATTTCTTAGACATCCCTAGGATAAACTTATTCAGTTATGCAAAAGGCATTTTTAGGTCTCTGGATTGATTCTCTCCTGTTTCTGGGATAGATAACTCTGATGTCTTCTGTATTAGAAGGAGTAAGTCTGGAATGGTGAGCACTCTCACTGCTATAACTGCATTAAGACTTTTTTTTTCATCCCAAAATGAGGAAGCAGAGGGGAACGGTGTACTTCAACAGACAAGAGGGTTATTTTTCTAGGGGCTTTGACAAAGTTTCTCTTTGCCTCATGGGAATCTTAATCCCACCTTATTCCACAAGCAATTTTCTCTGATCCTCAAAATATGGACGGTATTTAATACTTAAAACCTGGTGATGAAAGGACACCCTGCTCATGCGCAGAGATTAGATAACTTTGTCCGAGTTATTACATTGAAAACAGGTTCTGGTGCTGAGCCCTGTGGTGAATCCTGACTCAAATTATGTCCTTGAACAAACTTGCTAGAGACCGGATCTGAAAAGTGCTGATTTTTAAAATTTTGAAAAATGGGATAGTGAAAGTTCATCTATTGGAGAATAAACCTCACTAAAATTAGCAGGACTAGCTTTTGAATAGGTGTGCCTGGCTCATGTTTTTAATTGTTTTCTCTGGACATAAATCCTTCAATGTGATACCAAATTGAGTGCATTTGTATAAGTTGCCCATTTGTACAGGCTGCACTGTGTTGTGAACATGAAATAGCATCATCATATGTTAGGCGATCAGATTAGGAAAGCTGTACAGAAAGTGCAAAGGCATGTGTAAAATAGTACTTTATTTAATTAAGCCTGCCCTAGTTATGCTCATTCTAAGACTGGAACAGAGTGCAGACAGGGCTAAACATCCATCCCTCCACCAGCCAGGCATATTGATTTACCTATTTTTAATTATATTTAGCTTAAGGAAAGAATTTATTTAAAACAAAAGCTCACATGCCACAGTACAACTCCAAATGTGTAAATCAGAACTGATTAGCAAAATAGAAACAGTTTCAATCTTCTATTCAACATTAAAGCAGGATAGTGCAATGAAATATCTTGTGTTTGAATCTTAGCATTTGTGTGTGTGTGTGTGTACATTCAGGGCTTTTTGTGTTGGTTTTGGACAGCATTTTGGGATATAGGTGTTTGAACAAATGCAAACATTTATAATCCTTTGCATCCCTTTTCATTTCCATTAGACACAAAATAATAGGGTACGGATGACCTGAAGACGAAGGAGATGGTCCTCAGTCATCCTGTTCTGTGTTTTAAAAGTTTGCGATGAATGTGTGTGCATATATACTAGAACAAAGAGAACAGTTCATTTGGATAAGGCAAACATTGATTTAATTTAAGACATAAATCTTGTCTTATAAACTGATGTTCTCCCTCATTCCATCATTCATGATTATCATAGGAAATCACAAAGTAGGTTTGTTTCCACTGCCTCTTAATTACATGCTGTTTCTTATGATGGGGAGCGGGGGGGACCTATCTGCAGTATCATTCATTTTTTGACAGAACTACCTTTGTGAAAAATTATCTAATGGGATTTTAAAAAGATCTTTTCTCTTATAAAGTGATTGCTTTCAGATTATGTGAAGTGACACTCAGCAGCCATTGCTAAACCTTTTTTCAGGTTATAGCTTCAGTTTACATAAGGTTTCAGTTTTGGACTCAAATTTCCTAGTTCCTATTGCTGTCAGAAAGGGGGGAGGAGGGAAAGTCTATAGCTAACTTATTTCCTTTTATTAATCTGAAATTCGTGGCCCAGTTCTGATGTAACAAAAAAGCATATCTTGCTCTAATAAGAACAAGCAAACATGCTCCTCATAATTGTGCATATGGAAAATTGGTTTGTGCAGGGAATGGACGTACCTGTCAGTTTCACTTTCTTCCACATTTGATTTTTGTTCTCACATTTCTTCCATTTTGTTTGTGAAGAAATTCACAGATTTTGATAGGTTATTTTCCAAGAATGGTCCAAATTAAATTCTCACCCATCCACACTGGCCAAATTCAGTAGGTAATGCTCTTTCCAACATGCAGAAGACCAAATCTGCCATGGGAATATTAAAAGTGAGGAGTCCATCAGAAGAAAAGAGGTGGCAGCTACGTGAGTTTTATTTTATCCCACATCCCTGTGTGTGTGTGTGTGTGTGTGTGTGTGTGTGTGTGTGTGTGTGTGTGTGGTGGAGTGGAGTTTGAAACAATTCCTAGGAAGCCTAGAAAAGTGGAAGCCTGAAGTGCTATCGAAAGGACATTTCAGGTCTGGTCAGTTCAGAAACCTCTCTTTGCTTTTCAGTTGTTGGAGCCAAAGTGGCACACACTGGCCATAAAAACACACACTGGACATGGTAGCCCAACAGGTTGTGTAGCATTCTCAGAACAGAGGTGCCTTGTTCAATCCCTTCAGCCCACAGTGGGCAGCTCACAGATTTCAGCAAGAATCCCAACTGGGAATCCACATGAGCCCCCTGAATTTCAGAAAAGCTGTGCTTCCAAACCCAGTCAAAGAAATTATTTTGTTCAAGCCTTTGGAATTAATTTGGCAAACTCATGTTTGCAAAGTTTTACCAGAAGGACTGGAGTTAGGCTGTAACAGACTTGCAAAGAAAGGGCAATGGGTGGGAGGGGTTTTCATTATGGCATTTAGTCTGGTTCTATGCATGCCTGTTCTGAAATAAGCCCCACTGAAGATTTCAGTGGTCTTTTAAAAATTGCACTATGCTAAATTTGAGATTTGTGGAATGATTTTCATTTGAGCATGGTTTGGATAAATCCCCAAGCTGAAACTTAATATCGATGTGTTTATTTTCTTTCTTCCACAGAAATTAAAGGATAATTTGCCATTAACTTGCAGTATGCTCTCTTATCTTCTTTTAAGTCAACTCAATATGTAGACTTCTAGTTCCACTCACAGTGACTCTGGTCTCCTTTCTTGTTTCCATGGCAACTGCTATTAGCAGAATAAAAGCTTTTTTTAAAAAAAGTGATCATTTTAAAATACTGGAAATGTGAGAATATACATGAACAAATGTTGAACACATTCATAAAAGTCACAGAATGTACCTTCAGTCAGAGGTTCTATTTGCCTATTTGGTTTTGTTCATTAGTGTCTTTTAACATCCTTCTTATTGGTCCTAGAGGCAGACTAATTTAAAAAATACAATTGTGTTGTATTCATCAAGCAGATTTTCATTTAGTGCTTCATGCTTCTTAAAATTAAATTTCCCCAGAAAATCAATGATTCATATGAAATTAAGAGACAATTTTCTTTAACCCATATGGTATCAGTTAGTTATTCCCTGAACACCTTCTTTAAAAATAATCCTGGTAATTGTTGAACAAGTTTCTCTTAAATCAAAACAGAAGTAGAAATTGGATTTAGAATCTATCAGTAGAGTTCGTCATTTTCGCTGACCTTTTGGTTTCCATGGATGCAGACACTGCTTGGGTGGAGATAAAATAACCTGTATGGAGGAATCCTAAAGGATATAATCAGTGTGGAACAAATGTCCCATAGAAGATATCAATATGTTGGGAAATCCCACCAATTTTTCATGTCCTAACTTAAGAAATGGTGATACAATTTCCTCCAAAACTTATAACCCATACGGTTGATAGACCAGAATTCAAAACACAGTAGGTTGAATTCAGATTTACACATTTACAACTGGTGTAAAACACTCTTCTGCAGCTTCTTCCAATAGCCTCTCCAGCACCTCCCAAAATGGTACCCAGATTATTGGGGACCCTGCCGAATTGAGTGGTGTGTGGTGCAGAGCTAAGGACAGCAATTTCACTGAACCTCTGTTTGCTTTTTTCGGAGACTTGCCATTGCCCAAATACCACCCCATTGAGCAGGGACCTCTGGCCTTCTGAGTAGCAACTGGATGTTGGTGGGGCTGCCATGGTGGGGAAGAGATGGAAGTCCACATATGCCTAACCCCGACCCCAACCCCAACCCCAACCCCAACCCCAACCCAACCTGCAGTGTTCTGCAAACAGGAGGTTTTTGACATTCCCTGCCTGCAACAGGCCTCTTTCCCCAAAAAGTGTCCAAAGGACATTTCACTAGACTCTCAGTATTGGAGCCTGGAACTTTTGAAATGAGCAGTACAGACTCTCCCACTGAGCTATTACCATTATTTTGGGGGGAAATCGATAATCATTGGTTATCTGTCTCGTAGAAGCTTGTCTGTCATTCCTAAGGCACATCCACAGGGATCTTTAGAATACAAATTCAGAAACCCTGCATTGTGGTGTCTTTTGCATTTTAACCCCCTGTGATTTCATAATCCACTGTTGCCACAACAGATTAAAATAAGATAGAGCAGGGATATAGAAACATAGAAATAGAGCGAGTCAGAAGGGGCCTCCCGGGCCATCTAGTCTGATATGATATCCCTCTATGAGTACTTCAAAGGCCGTCATGAGTTTCTTGCTCATACCAGTGCAGAACTGGAATAATCAACTCTAAATTCTGACAACCTAGATTAAGGCTAGGTATCTAGAAAAGTGTCCTCACCATCAGAGCAATATGACAGTGGAACCAGTTGCCTGGAATGGTGGTGGGCTCTCCCACACTGGAGACATTCAGAAAGAAACTGGGCAGCCATCTGAGTGGGATGGTGTAACTTGGTGAGCTGCAACAACAGGCGGTTGGACCCAATGGCCTTATTGACCTCTTCAAACTCTGCTATTCTATGATATTATGATATCAGCATTGTTAAAACTCTCTGTATTTTTAATGGAAAAGGCAATGGTTTAAACTGAAAACCATTTTGTTTAAAAGGCATGAATAATTACCTGCAATAAAGAGGGGAATAAAGAGGCACATTTGTGCTGTGAAAGTTTTCATAACTTTCACAGTTGAGTGTTAGACTGGGACTTGTGCAGCCAGTGTGGAGCAGTGATGAAGTTCACTGGGTGACTTTAGGTCAGTCACTGAAGACTTGCAGCCTAACCTAATTCATACAGCTGTCGTGATGATAAAATAAAGAGCAGGAGAGGTTCCTTGGAGGAGGGAAAAGATCAGAATATAAGATGTAAATAAGTCAAAGAGGATGCAAGCCAAAAGGGAGCCTCTTGGAGGATTATACACATTTCTTGGAGGGCAGGATGAGCATGGGGGTGAAAATGTCTTTCCGCTGTCTAGCTGAGGTTCTTCAGATGGGGATGAAGGTGGTTGGGGTGTAGCCAAGATATGCTGCATTCCAGTGACTCTGGTGTCCCCCCACTCCCATCTTTCCACCTGTCCTCTTCACACCATATCTGAGGTCCCTCTCACAAGCTCAGAGACAAAACCAGTGTGGCCCTTTTTGCAGCAGTTCTGAGGTGGGTGCAGCTGCTGCAAGGTCAGAGTCACTCTCAAACTCCAAGCTGCATCTCCAAATAATTCTGTGGCCCTCCAGTCTAGGGACTGTAGAATTGCTCTGCAAGTAAGCAATAAAAGCACACAGTGATATCTCTAGCACGTTAAGCTTTTATGTAACTATGCTAATGCAATTCCTTGACTGGTGCATTCTGTTATATTGACATGTCTGCCTGTGAATCAAATTTATACTGCTGTGAAAATAGCTCAGGAATCCCCTTATATTTTTCTCAGTCGTGTTCTTTGTAGACCAGTAAATGTGTTGACTGTGGTGGAAAAGCAGGAGATAAGGAGAGCAAGTGGTTAGTTTCTAGACTATTCCTCTGAAGCGATAATATGCCGTACTTGAGTTTATAGACAAGAAGGAAATGTCAGCCAAGGAGTAGTGTAAAGGCAGCTAGATAAATAATCAGTAAAATCAAGGCCAGCAAAGTGTACTTCTTCTGTGCAAAATCTTATGCCTAGTTTTCCCTGGATTGTGTCCATAATTTTCCATAAATGACATCTTCTGAAGTATTTCCAGTTGCAAAATTGTCCATGTTGGCTATGAGCCTTGCAAGGCATAGCAAAATGGTTGGACTGAAACCTTCTTTTTGGAAATATGTCTTGGACAACAAGCATAACAACAATGGTAATAGAGAAAAATATAAATATTAGCTGCAGAGATTTTGTATTCCCAAAGCATATGTGTATGTGAATATACAGGACCCCAACATATAGAGTCATTTGTGGGGAATAAGTTTACAATCCAATGGCATGGGGCAGGGGAGGGGGGCTTCTTTCCAAAGCAATCTTAAAATGCTTGCTGTGTGCTCAGATGGTTTGGGGAAAAAACCCACAAAGAAGCCACTCAGGGGTTCAGATCTTCTTTTCACATTTTATCCACAGGGCCCAAACAATCAAAGTCATCATCAAATTTTTGCAGAGAAAGAAATGGGTTAGCAGTGGGCAGACAGTCCTTGTAAGGGAAGTTGCTTGGCCAGACTGTGGACAAGCATAAGACTGTCTCCTTCTATTCTGACAAAATCTCAGGTGGACACAGATGAAAAGTCCATTATTTATTTATTTGTTTAGAAAATTTCTATGCCGCCCCATTCGCCGAAGCCTCGGGGCGGCTCACAAAACATATGCTGCAATGCAATAGGTTTACAATGCAATCAAATGCAATGTTTTGGGGCTTGATCAAGGAAATGGATGATGCTTTACAGGTTGCTTCATGATTTAAGCAGGGCTCAGAGGGGTTATGTTTTCTCTGCCTAGACAAGCAGCAAAGGGTGTGCATTTCTAGCATGGCCCTCTTAGAACAGGATTAGAAGTCATGTTCAGAATAGCAGAAGACTCCCAGAACCCTGTGTACTGTCATTGGAAAAAATCTGCTGGTGCTCTTTCATCGAGAAAAAATTATAGAGAAACATCCTAACACAGCTACAAGGAGAAACCTCCAGTTGTGAAACTTTATGAAATTCAATCAGGGAAAATGATGCATTAGCCTCTTCCTGCTGTGATAAAGTTTCTGTGAGACTAGCCAGACTTGGTGGATTGTGATTGAAGCTATCTAAACTCCCAGATAAGAAATACTTCAGGACTGGGCCCAAAATCTGTCCGCCAGCTTTGCAGCCTGATGATGTCCCATGAAAGCCCTCTTTTCTAGCGGGTTCTGTGGATAGCTCATTTTACTGGTAGCAAGGGTCCTAATGGTGATGCTGCCATGCTGGCCGCCTCTGCTCAGCATCCTTTTTCTTCACAGCACAATGCCATAGTGAAGGCTAGACGTCCCGCCTAGACTTCTGTAACGCGCTTTACGTGGGGCTTCCCCTGAAGACGGTCCGAACACTTCAATTGGTGCAAAATAGAGCTGCCAAGTTGCTGATGGGGACGGGGCGTTATGCTCACATGACTCCAGTCCTCCGTCAGCTTCACTGGCTTCCCATTGAAGCCCGGGCCCAATTCAAGGTGTTGGTGATGACCTATAAAGCCCTAAATGGCTTGGGTCCTGGCTACCTGAACGAGCGCTTACGTCCATATATGCCCGACCGCCCCTTGAGATCTGCGGAAGAGGCCCTTCTCCGGGAACCCTCCATGAAAGAAATTAGGAGAGTAAATACTCGGAGGAGGGCTTTCTCTGCGGTGGCGCCCAACCTATGGAATTCACTCCCCAAAGAGGTCCGCCTGGCACCGTCGTTACTGGTTTTTCGGCACCAGGTAAAGACCTTTTTATTTAAACATTTTAATTGTTAAAATATATGATCTGGCCAGGGCAACTTCTTCTTCCTTCTCTTTTCTCCTCCTATATTCTTTATTTACTTATTTTATACTGTTAATTTTAATTTTATATTATTATGTTTGTATCTCTGTGTATTTTTTGTATTTTTGTGTTTAGTGGTAATTTATTATGTTCTATTGTATTTCAATGTATCTTATTGTGTTGTAAGCCACCCCGAGGCTTCGGCAAGGGGCGGCATAGAAATGTTATAATAATAATAATAATAATAAAAAGGCAGCAAGCATCCCCCTCAGTAAAATGGGCCACTGCCCTTGTAAACTCCATGGCAACATCATAAGTTACATCACATCTGGATATGCAGCCATGCTATGAAGCCAGTTCAGGGTCACAAAAGGAAATAGGGTTCACTTCCTTATAATCTGTCCAATATTGCTATTTGGTCATATCTAAAAGCCAAAAGAGAGTGAAGACAGTGTTTTCTGTTCCCACTTGGCATTGTGGAGTAAGCCGCTAAGAACATTAAAACGGTACAGGCTAATGCTGGGAAGGAGAGTGGGGGGTGGTGGCAGGTGTGAGCAGGCAAAAAGATGGGACAATCAAAGTGTGTGTGTGTCTGTGCATACACAACTGTGAGGGACTGACTAACAACCAGTTTTCCAGATGTATTGTGGTCTTAGAGCCTCACTTTAACATGCCCAAGAAACAGAGCCCTAGGCTGTGCTGTAGAGGTGAAGCAGCAGGGCTAAATACATGGAAGCGAAAACGATTCTCACCAGCTTCCGTTAAATTCTGTGGCATGATCTGCCTCAAACAAGACTGATGGGTACCAAGGACAATAGACCTCCCGAACAACAACAATGGCAATGATGACAGAAACCCTGGACCTTGACTATATCTTGCATAAGGCTAATAGAAGGATAAGAGGCAGTGTTTCGCTAGTGGTTGTGCGTTCTTTTACTCAACAACTAGCAGTTGTGCAAGTGGTGGTAGAATAGCTCTTACAATAACAGGGGAAACAACAGTGGGTGACTGATTAAATGAATATCTGCTTTGGCCTACGGCCAGCCTAAAAGCAGTAGGTGCAATACAGAGTTGGGTGTGTGTCATACGCTGCCCATTTTTTATTTTATTTATTTATTTATTTTGCAATAATGTTTCCAGGGAATGGAGGTGGGGCATTGGATTCATTAGAGAAAAAAAAGTCAAAATCATTGGTTTTAAATACTGAAGAAAGAACAGCAAGAATCACAGTCCATATGACCTAAGTTGAAGATCATGAGCCATAAAATGGGTCATTACTTTTTTGCACAGGGCCATTACCCTTTTCAAAACAAGGCAGGCAAATCTTAAGTTTGTCACAGTTTGCTAGTATTGTATATTTCATTTAATCTGAGATTTGTATAAGTATTCTTATCTCAAGCAAATATCATTATTTCATGCCACAGGGCTTTAAAAATGTGTGTGCATTATACAGTTGGATAAATGTATATGACAGGTTGCAGATATTACTCTGTGTGCAAAAGTGCATTATTATGCAATCAAATGCGCATCAATCTTGGTCATGAGAGAATCGCAAATCTCTGTAAAGCAAATGCCCTGTCAGTGGAAGAGTATGAATTCCCAGTGCAATTGCTGCCCTTCATGCTGTTTCAGCTGCCTCTTATTGTCTAAAATAAAACAGCAATAAAATAAGCAATAACCTAGCTGTGTGTCTTTGACACGAACAGCAATGGCGTATAAAGTGAGCCCTTGCCATCAGTGGTAAGATATAAGAGTCCAGCTCTAATGCTGGTTTTGCCCTTCATGCTTCTCATCTACTGCTTTGTGTGAGAGGCATCCTTTTCACACATGTAATGAGATGTGTCCAGCGCCCTGTGAGGCATAATGTGTATTTGTTTTCTTCTCCTCCACTTAAGACAAAGGCTCACATATGTATTCTCAGACAATACTGCCCAGGCGTTTTAACAAACAGCCAGCCAAGTGTATTTCTGCTTGCATTCGGGCAGTCATCACTTGGATGCACATTGGACTGATGTGGATCCTGATTTTGGAAGTGATATGGTTGGGGAGGCCTTTTCATATATGTAGATCTCAACTGTCTGCATGCAGCCTAGCAAAATATATTAAGAGATGAATTGCAATACATTTTTCATGAAAAAGTACAAAAATAACTATAATTACTATTATCATAAACATACAAAGCACCTTAGATAACTTACAGGTGCATTACAGGTATTGAAAGGTGAAATAGGCTTTGCCTGCTGGCTGACAATCTAATAGGCATGATACAAAAGGTAAAATGGACTGGGGACGGATGAGGACAACAAGCATTGGAGCAGTCTGCCTGGTAAATGGGGTCAGTTTGGTCTCTGCTCTAATAGGTTATCTTTCTGGCACAGAAGAACAAAGCACACTCCCTGCATTTGCACCTATTCTGACTGATGGATGGGAGCAGATTGGTTTCCTCTTTGTGCTAATGGTCTTTCAAGGAATCAAGGAGTGCAGGCTTTCAGTGGCCCTTGCTCCCTTGGCTGATGGACGAGGCCAGAATGTGCTGCCTTCAGCAGTCCAGTCCCAGGGCAACTCATAACACATAAAATAAATTCATACAGTATAAAAACTGTTGTCCCTGTTCTTCTCTCTCTCCTTCCAAGCAAAGCAGGACAAAGACTTTCGAACAGAAAGCCTTTACTGTGTTAATAATGGCAATGGCTTATAGTACCAAAGAAAATCAATGGGGTAGTTGTGAACAAAAGAAACAAGCACAGTTGAAATATTGGCCAATAGGGAAATGTGATTTGATGCTAAGACGTTGATTTCAAACTGAATTCCTTTCTGCCTTTCCAACTGAAAAGGGCAAACCATACCTTCAAGATGGTCCTGCTGCTTAAGGGTGTCTAATGCTTCTCTATTGGGATGCCTTCTTAACCTGATCTCATACTTTGCGTTAAGGATGCAAGATTGCCCTCTTCCTCATTAGCATGCTCACTAAACTTTGTAACAGAATTGAGGCTTTATTCTCAGCAACTGCCCAGCTTACTTCTGAGTCCACTGGCCATGGTATTTCAGCTACAGATTCTTCCAAATCCAAGTCGGAATATATTCCACCACCTTTAAAGGCAATTGCATAAGTGCTCTTTGTAATAAGCTAGAAATTATGCAATGTATATGCATATG
Organism: Varanus komodoensis; assembly: GCF_004798865.1. Classification (NCBI taxonomy): domain Eukaryota; kingdom Metazoa; phylum Chordata; class Lepidosauria; order Squamata; family Varanidae; genus Varanus; species Varanus komodoensis. The sequence continues at coordinate 15,172,254 of NW_025335568.1, forward strand.
TACATGCATGCATAAAATAATGTGTGCTCAGGGAGCTTTTGGACAGGTCTTGGTCATCACAGTAATCCTCAAAACCTGTTAACAGCTGCTGCATATTTATATATGTGTTGGTGGTCACACATAACATTATTTCTATCTGTCTTACAAGCCAGCTAGGAACATAAACACATAATAAATTTGCAAGAGGAAAGCATCCTAAATTCCTATAAACTCCAGGAGAAGATTGCTTCTATAAATCCATGATAATAGCCAGTGAGATTTGTGAAAAGTGCATTCCATTTGTGAAATGGAATGTTCCCCTGGAACGTACATGATTTCCTTTTCAATACATACTTGCAGGAATACTGCTTGTCATAATTATATACACTTCATGCTTCCAACAGGTGGGAAATAAGGTCAACTACCCTAACTACTGATTGGAATAACAAGTGTATTCATATAATATACCCACCCTGCCACCAGCAGAAAACAAGGCCGCCATCTAAAATGGCTTCCCAAACTCTCCATGCTTATTGCACAGTGTAAAACACATAAACAGCCAAGTAAGTTTTTATCCCTGCTTGCAAGTGGAAGGGTCTGAGACCCTCAGGCAAGTTTGCTCCTCCTCTTCCAGCTCCTTGGAATACAGCCTCAGCACTGGCTCCAAAGTTGTAGCTGTATGTTCTGAGCCACAACCAGTGTGGAAAGAACAGTGGGGGAGAGAGAGTGAGAAATGGGCTCTGAATTTTCCAATGGCTATTTATGCAGCTTCTAGAAGCCATGGGGATGCACACAAATTATTCGATAGATTTGAGGACATGAGCTGGAATGCAGAAACAAACTTGGAGATCAGGAAGGAGTGTGTGCCTTGTCGCAAGAACAGAACTGCAGTTTTAAACATCTGTATATTTGGTATTAGTCAATAAATTGACCTTACAATGGACTTGCCAGATGTTTTCTTGTGGTGGGAAGGTGTCAGAATTTCTGTAGCATGAAGACTTATATGGGTTGTTATACTTACCAACTAGGTACAGTGTTGTCTCTGTTTTTACCTACAGCACTTATATCGTGGTTGTGAAAATCTCCTGTAGGTGTAAATAGCTCCTTCACTTTGTTTTAAAGAAATATTGTCAGCTGCGGGACAGAAGTAGTTATATACTGTAAATATGAGCATCTCACAAATGCTTACATTTGTCCCTTAATGGCAAATCTGAATGTCTCATGAGCTTTGAATAACAAATTGATACTGTGCCCAAACCTAGACATACTTAGAATAGACCCACTGAAATGAATGGGACAAGTTAGTCATGCTTTACTTAAAGTCTCATAGATTTCAATGGGTATATTCCAAGTAAGGCAGGCAGTGTTATTTAATGTGACTGCCCTGTGCCCCTTCAAACCCAAAGGATTATTGGCAGCCTATTGAAGGTGGGAGACCAAGGGTGGGAGATCAATCATGAAGGTTGATGATTGATCTCACAAGCTCTGAGGTTACTCTTGTTACCTCAGAATCATAGTTGGTGTGATTCTCTCCATACTACCTGCAAGCATAGGCGGACAATCAAAGAAGGGTGTGAGTGGGATGGTGTAAACTGGAGTATTCCAAAAGCAGGGCGTTGGACCTGATGACCTTCTTCCACTATTCTTTGATTCTATGTGTCTATGAAAGTCCAGCCTGAATTCAGAGTCCCATCTTCAGCCTCAGAGAACATTTCTGAGGTTGGAGCTGGAAGTCCAAATTTCCTGGTGGCCTTCGGATTCAGTCTGTTGGGCATAGAATTATGCAGAAAGACTTATTAAAGCTTCACTGTTATTAGGTAACTCTTTCAGAAACCAAGAAAAGTAGGCCAGCTTGCAGCATGATCAGTAGCTTCCATATAGCCTGAAGAACGCTGTCTAATCTTGGAAGCTAAGCAGGGATAGGCTTGGTTAGACTCTGGATGGGTGACTTGAGTGATTATTGGTATAAACCACCCAGAGAGCTTCAGTTATGAGTGGTATAGAAATACAATAATGATGATCACATCAATATTAAAGATGGCAAGGCTGAGAGTTTGTTGCTTGCTTAAGTCAGTCCCAAAGTTTACCATCAAGCTGTTTTTATCCATCATGCCCTTCAAACTTGATTCTTGAGTGAAGTGTGGCAAGCATGCTTGAGTAACCCAGTATTTACACATTTCTATATATAATCACCTGATCAATATGGACTGAAGCCTGCCTATACACGAGATTTCACTCCTTTCTAAATGCTGCAGTGCAGTTCTTGGCAGTTTAAACATTAAAAGAGTTATTTTGAATATGTATTTTGAAATATTGAAGGCAATTCACTGAAAACAACATTTTAATGCATATTAAAATACCTTTTATATCTGTTATTTGAGGTCTTTTTAGATAGAATGATGGAACAGAGTGGATTTTGGATTAAAACATGCAAAAGTGAGGCAACCAGATTTTGACAGATTAACCCATTCCTAACCGAAGGTAGGGCTGCCTCACGCTCCCAGAGGGAAGAGTTTAATTGAAACTTCTTGTTTTGGGGCACACTGCCAGTGATTTTTTCTTGCCAAGCTCATCTATTTAAATCAAGTCTATGCAGGGTTCATTACCCTTTTTGATGGCAAAACATATGGCAAAGGGTTAAGTAGTCTCACCGCGATCCTTTCTGATACTTGTGGCATCTGAGTTGCAGTGAGGACAAAAGTGATTGGTTTCTCTTGGTGATCTGCATCACAAGCTCATTTGCCTTGCTGAGATACTGTCTGGTCATCTCTTCATGTAACACTTCACAGATTTCAGAGATATGATTTTATATTACCAGGCAGTGGTTGTGGATGGAAAGGAGAATTTAGGGTGATGCTATTGTTGCCTAATGGACTGGAAGGTCATGGAAGAATAATAGATTAAAAAAGAAAGGAAAGGAAAGTGGAAAAGGCCTAATTGCATATTTATTGAGTAAAACAGAATGGACTCCTTAGAACTGTTACACTCTATCAAGTTCGGAATTTATGCTTTAACAACTTGCCTCATTAAGGAATTGTGCAGGAGGTAGGAATGGCAACTCAGAAGCCCTTGCTGAGAGTGGGGATTCCTTTTATGGCTGGAATGTTCAGGCCAGGGGACTACAGAAACTTAGATCCTTTTATTTACATTGGACATATTGTGCATATCATGAACAAATAAGGTGAGTGTTCAGAAATGACACTGCCATATGAATCCATGAGGTCTTTTTAAAGGAATTTTTAAGGAAATCACACTTCATTTGGAAAATGAAATCCTTTGTTTACTGCATTAGAGATCTATAACTAAATCCTTTATTCATAGCATTACTCTGTTGCACAGCAAGTTATATGATTTTATTTGTAAGGTCCACATTTGCTGTACCTGTTGCTGGGAAGACTGTGCAATTTGGTGTGGGCTTGCATAGGAGGTTTATGTTCATCGACCTTCCCCACCTTGGTAAATCCTAATATTTTGGACTTTTATTCCCATCAGTTCCAGCTTACATGGCCAACAGTGCAAGGAATACTGGAGTTGTAGTTTAGAGAGCACCAGTTTGGGGAAGGCTGATATATGTGTGTTTGCGTGTGTGCGGATGTGTGCGCGGGTGTGTGTGTGTGTCTAAGAAAGAGAAAGTATCAGGCAAGATACACCACTAAAAAGAGTCTAATCCCCTTTGAACTTCACCAGGAGATTAGCACACAGGAAGTTCTAGAAGTGTGATCAGAGAAGTTTGAAGAAAGATCTCAGATGAACAGAACATGAAATGTGTAGTAGCATGGAAAATTTTGCAAAGAAGAATGTCTAGAATCTGAGGTCTAGAATATATGGAACAAAGAACACTATGAAGAGCTCCAAGTGGGAGTGAGACCTAGGCAAGTGTGATATGCATGTTCTCCAACAGTTCACAGATTTTTAAGAACCCTTGTGATGATATGGAGGTGATTACAGTTTCTGGTGGCTTTGGAACTAGAGTTCAAGGACAGTTACGATGACCTTCTCTGGATATGGGCAGCCGGATTCATTTTTTTCTGAATAATGATTTGAAATGTGTTTCTACAGCCCACTCCTCCTCCTGTTTTGAATGAATGCTTATACTGGAGGCTTTTCCCTTGGAGTTGTGGAAACGGAAGCCTTGGATCCTGAAAACCTGTCACCACTTCCATGTCTCCATAATTTTCAAGATGGGTGAGGCTCCTGTTTTTGTGGAACCCTGTATTTAGAACCCGGAATGATCAGGCTTCTAATCTCTCTGCTACAGATGTTATGCATCACCCAGTGAAAACCTGGAACAATTTGGCAGATGGGAGAAAGCAAAAGCATGAAGCAAAACCAGTGGCCCCATTCACCTGTTTCTCATGAGCAACATGGAAATAAGGCTATTAATTAATCTGAAAATACATTTCTACAATTAATTAGGACATACCACTGTTGTCACCACTGTATTCTTCATTTGGAAGTTCATGCCTAATGCTTTGCTTCTAAGGAGGCCTGGCATTGAAGCAGCCATTTTCAGGATAAGTTTATGTGTCAACCCAGTCAGTAATTCCAAAGCTTCCCATTCACTGATAGCAATAATGTAACAGCGACATTCATAGTGTTACATCGTAATTTTTAAATTTGTCATCAACTGATTCATTGAAAATTAGTTGTTTGGTGTGTATGCATTTTATTTTATTTTATTTTATTTTATTTTATTTTATTTTATTTTGAATGGGTAAATTGCTTGCTTGCTTGCTTGTTTACTTAATTTCTATACTGCCTAACAGCTGAAGCTATCTGGGTGGTTCACAACAACACATTGAAAATACAATATAAACTATATCATATTAAAACATTTTAAAGCTTCATAAAAAGACAATTAGGAATGTAAAACCACATTTAAATTAATACTATATTATATTATAGATATATAATCTTAAGACCCATTTAAAAAACTAGCAGACCACAGTAGATTAATTTAATGCCCTGCAATAGAGGACAGTCTTTGTCTGACACCTACAATATAGTAACGTTGGCAGCAGGCAGGGCTCAGTGGAGAGCTTGTTCCAGAACTGCAGGGCCACCATCAAAAAGGTCCTTCTTGTTGTTACCATCTCAGGCTCCCTTAGCGGCAGTCAGAGGTAGGCTTGAGAACTTGATCATAAAGTCCATGTAGATGAAGGTTGGGAGAGGCATTCCATCAGGTATCATGGTCCCAGTCCATTTAATAAGTTTGGACAGAAGAAGCGTAAATGCATTGGTGAATTTCACCTTACTAGGGAATACCATGGCTGTGAAATGCAGAAGGAAATTGAAACTATTGAGTTTCTTCTTTTGTCAGCTGGAAGTGGCCTATACCTCATTGTCAAATAATAGGGCACTGAGAACACATTTGGTGGAATGTGCTTTGTCTTTGTAGTTGGTTTGGCATTATCTTTGGCATCCTGCGTGAGCTGGTCAGAATGGTAAGCCTGCATTCTCAGTATGAAAAGCTGGCAAGTTGAAATTCACTATCGATTGGAGATAGCAAGTTAGCTATTTTAAGTTCATTAAAAGTTCAGCCCTGCTGGTTGAGGCACACTGTGGCGTGTAAATATTTTGCTGTCTGAACTTGCATAGGATAAGCACACCATAAACTGTATTTTTTAAGCTGTTGAAAAGCCTTGCCCCTTGTGTTTAGCATGTTTTTAATGCTACTCACAAAGGTGGGTAGGGAGCATGATGTGTGAAATAATCCATATATTTTTATGGCTCATGCTTTCCCTCTAAGTCAGGGGTCTCAAACTCAACTTAGCTGGGGGCTGCTGGAAGTAGAGTCGGGGTGAGGCTGGGCCGCATCAAGTATTCCACCACCGCGGTGGTGGTGGGCTGCTCGTCCCACGGCCGGCTCGGGCGCTGCCGGCGCTTTGAAGGCCGCAGGGCCCCTCCTCGTGCCCCGCCCATCCCGGCAATGGGCCTGCGGGCCGTGCGTTTGAGACCCCTGCTCTAAGTGATAAACATGGCATCATCTGCAGATCCTAATTCTTTAATGAAGATGCGGTGTACCTTAGTCTTTATTTTCTTGATGAGTTTGTCATCAGAAGATTTTAAGGATAATCCATAAGGTTGTACAGCACATTCTCTCCATGGGCAAGAAGCACAGAAGCACAAAGAGAAGCTCCGTAGGAAAAAGAATTCCTGTACTATAGTTTTGGGATCAATAGATCTTTCAGGACCATCTTCATAACTTCTTCAGTTTTCCAGCTCTAAGACAGTTTTGTGCCAGTTCAATTATGGAAAAATATTCATATTTTCTGCTCATTTTTTCTAATGGAGGCATTAATGGACGTATGTACCCATTGACTTTTACAGATTTTAAACATGGTTATACAGATTTTAAAAATGTATGCTGCATCATTTTCAGATGTATGCATATCTGCAGACACATCTTTCATGTATGGATTTCTGACCACAATTTGCAACCCTTTCCATGCTTGGCTGGGTGAGGTTGTGGTTTGGGCAAACCCATTAAACATGTGCTGTCTCTCTCTCTCTCTCTCTCTCTCTCTCTCTCTCTCTCTCTCTCTCT